>NW_014012246.1:14772-15393 GCF_000611645.1 Monoraphidium neglectum
GCTGCTCCTGCTTCCGCCGCTGCTGCTCAGGCTGCTGCTGTTTCAGCTGCTGATGCAGTCGCGCCGGCGGCAACGCGTGCCGGCCCCGCATCTGCCGGCGTGGCAGCAGTCCACGCAGACGCAAGGCCCCAACCGCGGCGCCGACGGACGCTGGCGCCCCAGCACACCCTGTGCTGCGATGGCCGCTGCCGCCGCTTCCGTTGCCTGCTGCATTGCCGCCGCCGCAGCTTGCGCTGCCGTCTGCAGCACGCGCCCCCGCGAGTGGCCTTGAGGACAAGGCGCCGCTGTCGCCGTGCTGTGGCGTCCTCGGCGCCGCCGCCGCCGTCGCTGGCGCCGCATCCACCTGCAGCTTGCCGCTGGCCGGCGGCGCGGCCCGCGCGGCGCGCGCGGGCGCGCCTTCATCGAAGCCGCTGTCGGGCGCGCTGCGCTTCTTGCTTGTGAGGGCTTGGGGCATGAGGGCTTCTGCTGTGTCTGCAGGGCTCCAGGTGAGGCCGCCGGCGCCCCTCATACACCGCCACACAGCGTCGTAGCTGTGGGGACGGGGATTTGGTGACGCGTTTGTGTGTGTGTGTGTATGTTTGTGTGTGTGTATGTTTGTGTGCGTGTGTGTGCGTGTGTGTG
>NW_014012245.1:0-14688 GCF_000611645.1 Monoraphidium neglectum
GGGTGGGTGGGGGGAAGGGGCCACAGCAGACGATGTGCTGTGCATCAGAGGCGTCGGACGCAGTGATTACGAGGGACCAGGCATGTTGCAGATGCCCGGGCGCGTCGCGAGCCCCTGGCGCCTGGGGCGGCCAGCAGCGGCAGATGTGCATGCGTGGCTGCACCCAAAGCTGGCGCCTCCCTTTGGCGCACCAGGCGCGCGGCGCAGCATGAGGACACCCTGTCCCAGCCCCGCGTTACCCACCAGAAGACGTCTCCCTCCCTGACGTCAAACATGTACTTGTTGGCCGCGCCCACGTGCACCATGTAGCCGCCCATCTGGGCGGTTGAAAGTCGGAGTCGCCAAGGGGACGTGCAAGACAAGTGGCGAAAGTCTGGGGCTGGGATTAACAGGTGCAATCATGAAGACTTCGCCTTTACATGCAGTCCAGACTGGACTTCAAAGCTCGGCAGTGGCTGGGCCACGTCTGCATCCCAAGCTCTGGCACCCCGTGTGTTGTCTCTCTCAGATGGGCGGTTCAGACACAGCGCTTGGGGCGGGGCCTGCGAGCGGCTGCGCCACGGGCTGGGGAGGGGGGCGCAAGCGGCTCACTGTGTGCAGGACGCCCTTGGGCTTGCCGGTGGAGCCGGAAGTGTAGAGCATAAACAGAGGGTCCTCTGGGGCGTTGAAAGGGGATGGAAGGGCCACAAGACGTGACAACCACGCTCCAAGGTACGGCGGACAGCCGCAACCTGCAGCATCCGCTGCCCACCGTGGTGCGCACGCCGTAACCATCTTTTTCCCGGCCCGTCGCTCCAACCCGCCCGCAGGCGCCGCACGCGGACGTGCGGCCGCTCAGGCGCCCCGCCTCGCGCCGCGGCGACCCACCGGCGTCCAGCCACACCGGGGGGCAGTACTCGGGGCGGGAGGCGACCTCGTGGTGCCACCAAGCATCGCGGTGCGGCTTCCAAGGGGTCTCCTCCCTGGCCAGAGGTGCATGAGATGCCGTGACAGGCGAGCGATCAGAAAGGACTCACGTGTTCGACGTGCACAGAGCGCCAAGGCCGCTAGCAGGGCGAACAGCGAGTGCATGCACCACGCAGGGGGCGCCGTCGGGCGCAAGCTTGCGCTGCGCTCGGCCGACGGTCGCGTGCAAAGAGCTGCCCGGGGTGTAGCCAGACTTTTGGGGCCGCGAGGTGAAGTTGTGTGGCGGCGCTCGGTCCCCACCTGGGCAGGGCGCTCTTCTCAAAGACCAGCACGCGGGTGACCCCTCTGTAGCCAGCCTGCAGAGGCCGGGATTTTGTTTTCTGAGTGTAACACACGCCCCGTGATGGCGCTCTGAGGGCATGCAAGAGTTGCAGCCCGGGCAACGAGCCCCGCAGCGTCCGCTCTGCCATCTTGCATCAGAACGGCAGCACGCCAAAGTCGGAAACGCTGCCGGCCTGCAGCGTAGCGCTGAGTTGAGGCGGCCTCGCAGGCCATCCCTTGGGGTTCTGGGATGTGGTCTCAGGGCATTTCTGGGCCCCGTCCCTGGCCAGGGGGCCCCGCAGCACACCTTTTGCGCCAGGCTGAGTGACTCGTCCACGAGTGCCTTGAGGTCCACCCTCTTGGTGCCGCGCATGACGCCGCTGGCGGTGATCACCACGCGCGCACTGGTGCGTCGATGTGGGTGACGGTGGGGGCAGTGGTTGTGTGTGCGTGTGTGTGCGCGTGCGTGTCTGTGTGTGTGTGTGTGTGTGTGTGTGTGTGTGTGTGCACATGTCCCACTTGCAATTCCAGAGCTGATCGTGCCGTAGCCCCCTTTTGGTCGCCTTGGCGCTGCTCAAGAGCCCTCCGCGGTGCCTGCCCCCTGCCTGTAACGGCTTCCCGCCGCATAACCCATCCCTGACACACGGCAAAGCGAGAGGCCGTTCGGCCTCGTCAGACAACCCGCGCGCACCGGCAGTCCTGGATGCGCTGCGCCATGCTCTCCGGGCTGAACCCGGCAAACACAACATTGTGCACGGCTCCGATGCGCGCGCACGCCAGCATGGCGATGGGCAGCTCGCTGACCTGAAGGTTGGGAGTGTGCAACATGTGAAGATGTGTGCGGAGCGATTCATTGGGGGGGGGGAGGTGACAATTGTGTGATGCAAGCAAGGATGCTGGCGGTGTGGGAATGGCCTTGTCGGGCCGGGCTTCTCTTGACAGCAATTGACAGTTGAGCAGTGGCGCGAAGGCGCTTGCGGGGGAGGACGGGTGCGTGTGTGTGTGTGTGTGTGTGCCGCACATGCTAGGAGCAGCCGCACATGCTAGGAGCGGGGGACCCGACCATTCGCACGTCATGGCCAAAGCGCGGCAGTACGCCCTCGAAATCGGCCTGTAGCAAGGCCCCCAGGCGCTGCACCCCACCATCGGCATGTAGATGAGGACGGCGTCGCCCTTGGCCACGCCCTGGCCCCGCAGCCAGTTGGCCTGTCAACGGACAGCACAAGGAGCAATGAGGGCAGGAGAACACGACATCATGTGCCGTCAGAAACCTCCTGCAGCGTGATTGGCGCACGCCTTCCGTGTCTGTTTGCCGCAGCTGTGCTGACAGACAGCAGTGGAATGCTGGAAATCACCGGACTTCGAAGGTCGAGATGTAAAACCCATCTTCCCAGCGCCCATCTCCCCTGCTGCTGCCCTCCTGCATGCCCCACCCCACCCCGCGCCGCCCGCCCCCCTGCCCATCATGCCTCGCGTGCTGGCCCTACCCGGTGCAATGGCTAGTCAGACGCTCACCACTCTGCAGACCTCTGACAGCACCTGGTGGTACGTCATGCTGCGCTCGTGGCCCAGGTCGTTGCCCTCCGATATGAAGCACACGCGGTCGCCCTTGCCGGCGATTACCCACCTGGGGGCATGGCAGGGACGGGGGCGGGGCGGCACGGGTGGGCAGTGTGCATGCAGGCATGGACGCTGGGGCGCGCGCGTTCCCGGGCTCACGGCCTCGCTGAGCTGCGGGAAGGCCGCCGGCTCGCGCAAAACTTCAAAGTTCACCAGCCCCGTGCCCTACCCGGCCCTGCGCCGCCCACCCTGCCCCCCACCGTGATACTATGCGCACACAAACACAAAAGAGCGTGTGCACGAGGACACACAAATACACACACGCACGGATCCAAAAACACACAAGCTCACACACTTTCAAACATTTGCCCTGCATACACACGCTCCAGCGCCCCCACATCTTAACCACGCCCACCTGTCGAGGCAGTTGAAGGTGATGTTGGTCTGCGCCCCCTTGAACCATGTCGACCCGATGCGGCCGCGCGACAGGTCAAAATTGAACGTCGTGTGGTCGCGGTCCCACTGTCGCGTCCATACACGGTTTGGCGGCCAAGAGGAGTAGGACGGCATTTGCTATACATGCAGCGGTGGCCCAGAAGTGAGGACTTCAGGGTAGCCAGAAGGCATGCATGACAGGGAACTGCGGCCGGTGCTCGACCGGCAGCCACATTGTTGAGGGACCAGGCTTCACTGCTGCCAATCACTGGCCTGCACACCACACCCCCTGCGGCTTCTCTGCCCTGAAACAACATCGCACACGGCTGGACCTGCCTCCCGTGTCACGCTTGTGCATTGCCCTTCTGCCGTCGCCCCTATGGCTCAAATATGGCGCACCCAAGTGCGGGCCGCAGTCAATTTTGATCTCATGATGCAACACCACCACGTTCAGACCCCAAAATAACCAGCACGTGCAGACGAACACACACAATGCACATCAAACATGCAGGCATTCTCACACAACGCTGATACGCGTGCACACACACACACACACACACACACACACACACATGCACACACAAGCAGTCACATCCACGCAAATAGACACACGTGCGCACCTTTTTGTGCCAGTAGTACTCCTCAGCCTCCTGCGCCCAAAACCCAGCTGGGTCCTGCGGTATGGGAGCCAAGCGGTTCGCTGGGGGCATTGCAGCAGTGGCGCCGGGCCCCACCTGTGCCATTGGCCACGGTGGCTGGCGCGCTGCTGGTAAACGCTGCTTTAGCACGAATCCATATAGACAGCCAATTCCATGCGGCGGCAATGGGCATCACAGCCGGCAGTGCACGGCGTGCGCAACCCGTCGCTTGTGCTTAGAGAGGTGTGGGCAAAGCACTGGGATGGTCTACTGCAAGGGGTGGCGCTGCATACTTGGATCGAGCGGCGGTGCATCTCCTCATACTGCTGCCGATTGCGGACCAGCGGCGGCCTGTCGGGGATGGCCTGCCAGGACAGCACGGGGGTGGCCAGTGCTCAGATCAGCTGACTGTCCACGTCGCGAGAAGCACCACGGCGGCGTGCCGACCACTCCATGGCAGATACAGCCCTCCGCAAAGGACCCAGTTGTCTGGCAGCCTTGCTGGCTGCATCGCAGGGGTCCGTACATTCGATTGCTGATGCTGCGCACCTGCTGTGCTGTGTCGTTTGAGGGGCGAGCCGCTGCATCAGCACGGGCGAGCACATCGAGTGTGGAGTCTGAGGTCGGAGCGAGCTGCTTGCTCAGAACCTGGATACGATTCAGAGGGGCCATCTTGACGTTCGAGGGCACAGGCCCGCCTTGCACAACGAGCCTGGCCAAGGCGGAACGAGCTACAGTATCAGTCGGGTGCGAACGCTTCCCCCTGCTGCGATCGGGGTGGTGTGATGCAGTCAAGCAGGTGCGTATTGGCTACACAGGTAGAGTTGCGTGACTACCTGAGTGCCGGGCGGCGTCACCTGACCCCGATGCGTCACGCTTTCGGCACCCGCGTTGCTGCGTGCCCCGGACGTCAAAATCAAACACCGTGACGCTTCGGTTGTTGCGTTATCATACACCCAAATGGATGATGTGATGCGTCATCTTTACAGCTGTCTCCAATCAGCTAGAGGGGGGCAGCACAGGCCAGCTGCACAATGGCAACACACTCGGTCAACCCGGGTCGAAGCTGCCAAACATTCTAGTTTGTATCCAAGCAGCAAGAAGTCGCAGACAACCCCCGCCCCTCCCCCCCCACACACACACACACTCACACTCTTTGCACTGGTGGAACCTCCAATCACCTGTTCCACATCTTGATTCTGAACGGCCCGCCTTGTCGAAAGCTACTGATTGTTGGCGTTCTGAGTGGTGTGAGTGGCCGACTACGCGCCCGGCCACGGCACAAGATTTGAGAGCCTCTCAACACATGTTGAAGCCAGGACATCAGAACGCAAACGCCCCTGAAATCAAGCGCGTGTAAATGAATCTGTGCAGCGCGGCAACGTTGGATACAAGTGCAGCAACAAAATCTTGCCCTGCACCCTCGCATCATCAACACAAGCAAATGCCACTGCCCCTCCTCCACATTTTTATTCCAACACAAACACCCACATCTGGTGCCTGCAATGCTGACTTGATTTTTGTCATTCCATGGCAGAAACGTGACTTGCAGCGGGTCGCGTATCCGTGGGCGGGCGACCCTGCTCTGGGACACTCACACCACGCGTGCGCGAAGTCGTATCATATGACCTCGCAACGTGATTGAGAGTTGCACAGGTTTGAACAGATACGTACTGAATACTGCAGAGCACGCTGGATGCGGCGCGCCCTGCAGCAGCGTTCAAAACTGCAGTCAAGGCGGGCCCTGCAAGTGCTGTTCATTGTGGTTGAGGCAACCAGCGTGGTTACCCTGCCGTGCATGCTCATGTTATGTGTGCTGGCATCACAACAGAGAGCTAGCTCCCCAGATGTCTCAGTGCTATAGGAAGGTGCCGTCGAGGGGACGAGGAAGCAAGCAGACAGCATCCGACGACACTCTGCTGCGATTGAGTCGACTTCAACGCACCCCCAGGGGATAGTCCTGCTCACACACCCTTGAGCACTACCAATGGTCACAGAGCGGTAGATCAAATTTACGATGGGTTTCTTCTTGTATGGGGAGTGCGGCTTGTCAGGGAGGCAGGTACCCAAGGGTTCGCTGCCGCCACCGGTCAAGTGCCGTCAGCAGTGACGAGCGTGGCGGAGGCTTGTTCTCGGATCGGTTTCCCAGGCGTGTCTGCAACACATTCGCACTTTCTTCAGCATTCCAATAACACTGTCATACACTTGCACCTAAGCGACGCTGCACTCGATCACTTACTGTACACGCTCATCTTGCAGCTTGGGCGAGTCGCATGCACTCCTTGAATTTAATGCGAGCCATTGGCGCTCAGCGCCGGCTCGTCAGCACATGCCGCATAGTGGGCGAAACGCAGCGGCGCGGCCCTGTTGCGACGGCACGTGCTGCGGTCACCACAGAGCGCCACAGCGGTGACAGTGCTGGTGCGAGTGGCAATGGTGGCGGCCCGCAGCATCTGCCTGACTACGAGCATGTCGTGGACGCGGAGGAGGTGGGCCAAGCAGTGCCTTGGTTGCGGCGCGAGACGGCGAGTTGTTTACCAGGACTGTCCTTACAGGGCGGCTCGGGGCTAGCAGCATTCATGCAGTTTCGCAGCGAGCACGCGCCGTGGCTCATCCACGCCATGCCAGCAACCACGTTGTCGCCCGCTCCGCACCCCAGCCGAAAACTGCATGCTGTGCGTGTCTCTCCATTTTGACCGCTTCGGGCGGCTGCCATTCCCGCCCCTGCCTCCCGCCCGCGCGCCCCGGCAGTTCCGCAGCATGGGGTACAGGGTGGTAGACTGGATAGCAGACTACTACAAGAACCGCCTGGAGTCGCTGCCGGTCAAGCCGGACGTGCAGGTGCGCGGCAGCTGCCTGACGGCTTTGTTCCAGGCCACCCCTCCTCCCGAGACACACCCAGCACCCAACAGCAGGCGGAGCTGGGGTTATGGGCCGACCCGGCCCCGTGTCGGACAGGCAAGTGGTCAATATAAGCCCTCACATGCGGTCCATCGGCCACTGCAGCGGGAGTCTCAGAGTAGGAAGATGTGATGACTCGCCACGTCCAGCTGCAGATGCCGCCGACGCCCGGCCACCCACCCGCGCCGCGCAGCCCGGGTACCTGCGTCCGCTGCTGCCCGAGCACGCCCCCGAGGAGCCAGAGTCATTCGATGATGTCATGGCGGATATCGAGGCCAAGGTCATGCCGGGGGTTGTGCACTGGCAGAGCCCGAGGTGGGGCCATTTTTGAGTCCGAGGATGGGGGGCTCTTGTCGTGAGGCTCGGCGGCACGGATGTGGGTGGATGGATGATGGGATTGGGCATCGCATCCTTGACGCAGCCGGCGCCAGCGCCGCTCATGGGTCTGCCATCGCAGCCTTCCACTCGCATGCAAAGGCACGTCCTGCTGATTTGCGAGCTGCTCTGCACCACCTACCCTTGTTCAATTGGTCCCCCTGTTGGCAGCTTCTTCGCATGGTACCCTTCGGCCACCTCGTTCCCTGCCATCCTCGGGGAGATGCTCATAGGTGAGATTCTGCGGGGCTTTTCAGGCCGTGCTGGTGTCTGACGAAGAGGCGATAGGGTTGAGAGGCAGGGTAGCCAGAGTGGCAACAGGGGTGCTGGTGCAGTGGTAGCTTCGACCCAACCCTAACGTCAGGGCGTTCAGGCCAGGCAGCCATGCATGCGTGGGGTGTGTGTGCGGTCGTGTGTGTGTGTGTGTGTGTGTGTGTGTGTGTGTGAGAGGGTGTGCTTGCGTGCGCGCTTGCGTGCATGCATGTGCGTGTGCATGTGCATGTCGATGTGCACCTGCGTGTGCGTGTGTCTGTATGTGCGTGTGCGTATGTGTCTGTTTGCATGCAAGCGCGATCATCAAGTTAACATCTGCTCTCATCTTGTCCCCTCCCACCCCCACCTGCCTGTCCCTGCCCCAGGAGCCATCAACGGCATCGGCTTCAGCTGGCAGAGCTCACCCGTCGCAACAGAGCTCGAGATGGTGCGCGCACACGTGATATCCACATTTGCTGGGGTTTGACTCCAAAATTCTCAAAAACCAACAGCTGTGTACACAGGGGAGCCTTACATCCTCGGAAAAGCATCCCGTCCACATGCAGTGGCCCATGTTGCACGACGCCGCAGCCCTTTGCATTAAAGGTTTTCAAACATCCGGCTTCCAACTGACGCCAGGTCACCATGGACTGGCTGGCCCAGCTCTGCGGACTGCCCCAGAAGTTCCTTTTCTCTCGAGCCGCCTCGGGCCCCGAAGGCGTAGCCGCCGCGGCAGGCGCCGCGCCCCGCTCAGACATGGCCGGCGCGACCGCGGACGCGTGCGCGGCGGCGACGGGGTCTGGGGGCGGCGTTATCCAGGGGACGAGCAGCGAGGGCGTGTTGGTCGCGATGCTGGCGGCGCGGGCGCGCGCGATGAGGGGGCGGCCGCCGGAGGACGCCGTCCGGCTGGTGGCGTACGGCTCGGACCAGGTGAGGCAGAATGTGTCACGGATCGTGCGTTGAGAGGGGCAAACGGGGAGAGGCGAGGCCAGCGCGGCGGGGGCCATTTTGACGGGCGTGCTGCTGGGTGGTTTTTCGTGTGTTGAGGACGCTTGAGCGACGATGAGGCTGGGTGCAGCGGCGCAATCGCGCGCAGCTGGGGCTTCGGCCGCCTGCCTTGGCGCTCGAGCTCACCCAAGGCCCTGGTAATCAGCAGCGCCACCCAGTGTAACGCGCGCTGGTGCGTGGTCACAACGCATGACCTGGAAATTCATGATGGCCACCACTGAGGTCACCATTACGCTGACACCATCAATACCCTCTCCGCTGTGCGTGCCTTGCAGACACACTCCTGTTACAAGAAAGCAGGCATGGTCCTCGGCCTGGCCCACATCCGCGCGCTGCCAACCTCGGCCGCCTCGGACTGGGCGCTCCGGCACGAAGATCTGGAGGCCGCGATCTCCGAGGACAAGGCGAAGGGGCTTATCCCATTCTTTGCGTGCGCGAGCGTCGGGACGACGTCGTCCTGTGCGGTGGACCCGGTGCCAGAAATTGCAAAGGTTTGCGCCAGGTATGTCGTGGGGGCGCTGATCCACAGTTGGAAGCGCGGGCGCGGGCCAGCGGTCGCGCTGCGGGCTGGCAGCCGTAGCAGGGTAATTGACTGTGGAGGTTGGAGGCGTTTGAAGTATTGCAGGCAGCGATCCCTGGCTGTGTTCATTCTTGTGATTTCTCAAAGCAGACATTCAAGCCTCCGCACACCCCAGCTCCTCTCATCTCACCTGCATGCACGCGCGCGCACACACCCACATATACTACACACACACACACACACACACACACACACACACACACACACACACAAACGCATGCAAAAAAACATACACCCATGTGATGTGCACCCTGCTGCCTGCCTACCCCCTTCATACCCGTGCTCAGGCACGGCTTGTGGACCCACGTGGACGCCGCGTACGCGGGCTGCGCGGCCATCTGCCCAGAGCACAGGAGCCTCTTTGCTGGCCTGGAGGCTGTCGACTCATTCCAGTTCAACCCCCACGTGAGGCTCAGGGGCCGCAGGGCACGCAGCTAGAGCACTGGAGACAGGGGTCATGGTAGCGTATGCATCCTCAATCACCAGCGTTCCGTATTTGTTGCGAGCGCAACATGCCAGTTTGCACAATGCAATGCACAGCGGTCCAGCCCTGTTCCCCTGATTGTGACCAACAATTAGTGTGGGCATCAGAGGCACTGTCACATGCAGTCCACACACCTGAGCTTTGGACACCTCGCACTCCTGGGTTCATCCTCGACCCTTGACCACAGAAATGGCTCGTGACTACGTTTGACTGTTGCGCCATGTGGGTGGCCGACGCGGGCGCTCTCAAGGAGGCGCTGTCGCTTACGCCCATCTACCTGCGGACCCCGGCCAACGGTGCGCAGCAGGGGGCACGGGCGCGGCCCCAGTGGGATTTGCACGCTGTAACCTGCACCAGGCACGATTCTGCTGCCTGCTGTGTCTCAACTCCAGTCTGCCCGTCCCCACATCGTCACACCTGACATCTCATCTAGACTTGTGCGTGGCTGCTCCAATGTGACAAGCCTAGACTTTTGACAACTTCAGAGCTGCACACAGCATCCTCAACGTGAACAAGCATCGGCCCCTTGTTTGCCGTGCTACTGAACGACCCTCCACCCATTCCCCGCAACAGCCAGCCCCGACCATCACCCCCTGGCTGCCAGTCAGTGCCTCCCTCCACTTCACCCTGAGATCATGAAAGCGGCTGCACCGACGACGACGCCACTCCTGACGCCTCGACAGTCTTCGAATATTGCCCACCTCTCGCCCCACTCCTCCCCTAAACCTGCGCCCCCCAAACCCTGCCAGGCCTGGACTATAAGGATTGGCAGGTCCCACTTGGCCGCAGGTTCAGGTGCGGGGGCCACAGGCCACGCCCGGGCCCATCCGGCGCCCAGGCCCTGCACCCCTCTCAGGTCGCACCGTCCCGCCCTCCCCGTTTTAGAAGGGGCAGCAGTTTGGCCGCCGCTTTGTTTGACTTGCAGCTGACGTGTCTCACATCTTGAACCACAAAGTTGCGGCCTTATGCGGGTGCCCTGCTGCCATGCATCCCACCAGGGCGCTGAAGCTGTGGATGGTCCTGCGCATGTATGGCGCCGAGAAGCTGCGCGCCCTCATCCGCCATCACTGCGCCATGGCGGCCTGGCTAGCAGACCAGGTGGGCGGCGGGGCGCGTCACATGAGGGGCTGCGGTGGTCTGTGGTCGGTTCTGGTGGTCGCAATTGATATCACCTGTGGGTTTACGGCCAGCCGCCTCCCATGTGTTTCTGTGGGGTCGCTTGCATGAGGTTGGGAGCCCCGGAATTCAGATTGCAACATCCACACAGCTACAGAATATACTGCCCAATCCCACCCTGTGTCTCGGGACCGCCTGATTCAATTCCTGCGCGCTGCGGCCGTCGCGCCCGCCGGTGCCCCCAGGTGCGCGCTGACCCGCGGTTTGAGGTCGTCGCGCCGCCGCGGCTGGGCCTGGTGTGCTTCAGGCTGAGGGATGCCACCAACGCCACCAACGCACAGCTGGCAGCGGCAGTCAATGCCACAGGTGGGTGTTGCACGGCGGCTGGATGTGGTTGCTGTGCTCGTGGGATGCTGCATTTTGGTACTTGGCCTAGGGGAACATCATGGGCGGGCGGCCACAGCAACACGCAGCACAGACACTCACACACAGCCACAGCCACAGCCACACACACACACACACACACATGTGGATGCGTCCACGGGCACACGCGCACGCACACAAACACGCGCAACCACACACACACACATACACACACGCACGCACGCACGCATGTATGCACGCACGCAAGCACACAACCACACACACGCACGCACGCACACAAACACACTCAACCACAAACATGCACACAAACACGCGCAACCATGCACACGCACACAAACACGCGCAACCACACAAAGCACACAAACGCACACACACACACACACACACACACACACACACACACACACACACACACACACTCACACACACTCGCGCGCACGCACGAACGCACACGCAACCACACACACACACACACACGTGTATGCACACATAACCACCCCACACGTTCACCCTCGTCCCACCTACCACAAATTGCACCCCTTCCTCTTCAACCCCACCCCCAGGCAAGATGTTCCTCGTCGCAACAGAGCTCGACGGCCGCACTACCCTGCGCCTCGTCGTCGGCAGCCCCCAGACACAGCCGCGCCACGTGTCCGCGGCCTGGGACCTCATCCGGGAGCAGGCGGCTGCGCTGCTGCAGCAGGAGCTGACTGGCGCGGCGACGGCGGCGACGGTGGCCGCGCGGGCTGGGTGAAACGCAATTGAGGGTTGTAAACGGCTTCATGCGGATAGATCACTGGTGGTGAGACGCAAGCCTGGCAGGTTCACGCGTCTGATGTTGGGCTGTAGTGGCAATCATGATGCGGCGCATTAAGAAGGGTCGCAGCGATTGGGGTGTGAGCAGGCGGCAGCACCAACCAAGTGGGTGGCAGGCTCCAGCAAAGGAATCACCACATTGAGACATGTGCATGTGATTCCGATAGCTAGCATCAGCAGCTTCACTGAGATGATGGACTGGGTGGGATTACACAGTGATATGTAATGCGCCTGCGTGCAGTGAATGCGGTTTTTTGGGCGGCAGACGACATGGCGGCAATCCTAATCCTAATCCATGGCGGTCCTTGCAGCAATGCATCCACCAGCTTGACCTCATTTGACCGACGGCAATCCACAGCCTCAGCCGGCTGACCCCTCAAGAGCAATGGCAGCGCATGTGAGGCTGGTGGGCAGGTGCCCTGTAGGCTGCCGTGTGGCTCCACATTCATGCACGTGCCGTATGATACTTTTCACCACCACTACCGCCCCAGGTGACGGCGACCTTGCACCACTGACAACCACCACCGACAAGGCGCCACAAACAAATGATGTTGTGCGGATACCTGCGCAGCAAACATCAACGTCCTCCCATCTCGCGGTGATTGTCGGGCATTGAGACTGTAGATCGTCTGACGTTGACACACGCATCTCTCGCACCAGCACTACAGCGTGATGCAACATCTATTAAGACGCAGAATGCGGCTGCCAGCCCGCGCAGCTGCAGGTCGACCATCTGCGTGGCAGCTGGTGCAGCACCAACGCCGGGGCGCCTCTGGCGCCTGCCGCGCGGCCGTGCAGGCGGCAGGCACGCTGCAGGGCCTTCTAGATTGGGCAGAGAGCAACAAAACTGCCACCGACAGAGTCACGGTGGCCGCCAGCATCGTAGACGATGCGCCGCTGCTGGTCGCAGCGCGCGATGTCTCCGCCGGCGAGGCGATCCTCACCATCCCCGACGCAAACTGGGTCAACACTGCAGCCGTGGCCAAGTCCCCGATCGGCCCCAAGGTCGCGGGCCTCGAGCCGTGGCTGCAGCTCGCGCTGCTGCTGCTGCACGAGCGCCGCGGCGGCGGTGGCGGCGTAGGCGGCGGCGCCGCGCCGGCCGCGTTTGTCGCGTCGCTGCCGGCGGCGCTCGACACGCCGCTGTTCTGGAGCGACGACGAGGTGGACCTGCTGCAGGGCACGCAGCTGCTGCAGCAGCTGTACGGCTACAGGTGGGCCGCGGCGCGGCGCACAACATCGCACAAGTCCGCCGGTTTGACCGGATTGACCCATGCGCTGCGCCGCCTCGAAAGACCCCTGTGGGGGTTGGCGCGTGTGCAACGTGTTATTCAACGCCTTGTTATACCCCCAAGCCAGTGCGCATCCTCCCGTTCCTCACCATAGGCCCGTCCCCCACCCTGCCGCCAACCCCTGCGATTCCCCTCGTCGCAGGCAGTTTTTCAGGCAGACGTTTGCTGACATGGAGGAGGGGCTGTTTGCCCCCGACCGCGCCCTGTTCCCCGCCGACGCATACACCTACGAGTCCTTCGTCTGGGCGGTGGCGACGGTGCGCAGCCGCACGCACGCGCCTCTGGACGGCGGGGCCATCGCGCTGGTGCCGCTGGCCGACCAGGTGAGTCATGAGGGGTGGGGGAGGGGGCTGATGGCAACACGATTTTGCGGGGCGCTCGGCGTGATGAGGGTGAGCTTGGGGGCACGCCTTTGTGCTGCTCTCCTTGAGACTCGGCTTGCTTCTGCTGTTCTGGGGATGGAGATTTGCAGCATGCATGCATGCTGACCGGCCCGCCCGCGCGCCCCCGCGCGTCCGCAGCTGCCGCACCGCCGCGCCGCCAACTGCGTGTGGCGGGCGAAGCAGCAGGGCCTCTTCGGCCGCGGGCAGTCCCTGGTGGTCGAGGCGACGCGCGCCATCCGCAAGGGCGAGGAGCTGTCGATGGACTACGGTCCGGGCAAGCTGGACTCTGGACTGTTGCTGGACTATGGCGTCCTGGACACCACTTGGCCCCAGGTGCGGCGGGCGGTCCGCCCCCTTGGCCCACTCCAGGAGCTTTCCATCAAACTCTTCATGTGCTCTGGCGCACCACAGGCTTAACTTTATGTGGTTTACACGCAGTGCATGCATGTGAGAATACCAACCGAGGGGACAACCCACAATGTAACCACCTCAGGGCGGTTACAACCTGACCCTGTCGGTCCCGGATTCTGACCGTTGGCGCGACGACAAGCTGGACGTGCTGGAGCGCAACGGGCTGTCCGGCACCACGAACTTCACCGTGAAGAAGGGGGAGGAGCCGTCGCCGGAGATGCAGGGCTTCCTCAGGCTGACGCAGCTGTCGGGTGCGGGGCGGGTGCGGGGGGTGGGCAGTGTTGGGCGGCGCAGCGCAGGGCGCGGCCTTGCGTGCGCGCGGGGGGTGGGGATGTTGCCCGCTGGTAGGGCAAAGCGGGCGGCGGCGGCGGGCAAGGGGCCGCCACACTGCCTCAGAGCGGCGGCCGGGTGGCCACCAGCCTGCCCGTGCCAAACAATCAGTCTCACACAGTTGACCCATGGACTCCCGTCCCAAGAGCGCCTCACAGCCGGGCCCCCTGCTGTGGCCGCCCTCACCCTCGGCTTCCGACCCCCCCCCAAAAAACCAAACCACCAGGCGGCGACTGCTTCCTGCTGGAGGCCATTTTTGAGGCGGAGGTGTGGGCTTTCATGTGCCAGCCTGTCAGCGAGCCGAACGAGGCCGCGGTCTGCACCAGCGTGGCCGAGGGCCTGAGGGCGGCGCTGGCCGCGTACGCGGGGCCCATTGGTGATGACCTGGCGCTGCTGCGCAGCGGGAAGCTGGCGCCGGGCAGCCGCGCGGAGAGGGCCGTGCAGGTGCGGGGGGAGGGGAGGGGAGGGGCGAGGAGAGCGCCGCTCGCGGGCGCGGGAA
>NW_014012244.1:0-3069 GCF_000611645.1 Monoraphidium neglectum
CGCGTGCACGGGCCTCTCGCCCCAGGGGCTGAGCCGCGGATGGCTGAGGCCGGCGTGGATGGCGGGTGCGCATTCGTGGTTGAGCGCCAGAGACGTGCCCACGCCAAGGTGGACACCAGATGTGATATCGGACGTATTCAGCAAGCGCGACTCCACAAGGGCGCAGCTGCTGGTGCAGCGGCGCTGCACCCTAGCGGGCGCGAAGCAGGATGCGAGGCAAGCGCTGCCCACCAGCTCGCACCCTGACGGCGTTCGACGTGTGCGTGGGCACGCTGATCAAGGATTTATCGCGCCACAATGCAACCTTATTCGCAGCTCACCGTTGCTTGAGAGCCTCACACGCGCTGCAGATGGCGCCGGTGGGGTAAAACTTCGGACCTGGACCTCGGGTACGACCTTCCTCTGCAGGGTTCTCAATTAGACACTTGTTTTATGCTGAATATAGACACACTTGCGCCTTCCCTTCGGGCCGGGCGTGAGCAGCTGGGTCGGTGCCTGTTCCTAGGCTACAAATGTGATGTCGAGGCACTTGGCAGCACTTGAATTTACCATTATATACAGTGACAAGTGGGCGAAGTGGCTGGACATGTGTGCCCGACCAAGGAGATGAGGGGGTGGCACTCGCACTGGCCTCCTGAGCAAGAAAGCAGGTGCAATCTTCAGGAACAAAAATTTGATTCTTTTCGCCTTTCCAGTATGTGCTCGCTGCTTGGCAGCACCGCAGGACTTCGGCACGGGCACCGAAGGAGGCGGCGCCATCGGGCAGGGAAGTATCTGTGAGCCCTGAGCTGGGGTGCCTCGTTTGTGAGTGCGATGCATGTGCCTTACACGCCACTGGTAGATTGTATCGAGTTATACAAAAGCACACCGCTGCAGCAAATCCTGGGGTGGTTGAGTCGGCAGGAGGGGCCATGGGCGGTTTTGTCGAGGCATGGTGGTGTGGCGGGTACCGCTGCCGAACCAGGGAGCCCAGCTCTCGCCGTGACTGCGCCGCCGCCCGGAGGCATACAACCTTAAGGCCGCGCACCCAGGACGGCCAGCAGCCCCAGCAGGTGACTAACCAGCACTCGTGGCCCGCCTTTTGTACATCGTCTTCACCCCTGTGCTACAACAGCCCTGAGCAGGGTCCTGCTTGTCGCCACCTCCGTCTATCACCCCTGCCAGCCCATACTGCTGCGGCACTTACTCAAGGCGGTTGTAACTTTGCTGGCAGGGCATCAGGATATTCTGAAGGCGGCCAGAAAATGAAGAGGCGGCCCGTTCGAGTCGCAGGCACGCAGGTGAAAAACAGGGCGGGCCCTCCTTGGCAGGTAGCATAGTGAGAACCAAAGGAGGGCCCTATCGGCCCGGCCGGCCACGCCCGCGCCGCCGCCGCTCTTTGCTGCGCCAGCCCCGGCGCTTGCAGCCGCGCGTGCTAACAAAGGAGACATGGGTACACGAAATGCCGGCGCCCCAATGGTCTGGGCGCGGCGGCGGCGCGGCGCGCCTGCCTATGGAGCGATGCATGCAATTAAATGTGCATTGGCTGGGGGTGGCAAGAGGAAGCCCGGAAACAGCGCATGGGGGAGTGCCCAGGACCACCGGCGCGGCTCCGGAGCTCGGGGCCGCGCTCGCTCGCTCGGGCTGCTTGCGTCGATTATTGTGATGCCAGCGAGGAGGCCGGCCCTCTGCCTGTTTGGCCCGTGCAATTAGCGAAGCACACCTGCGCCGCATCGTGCTGCGGTCCTAAGGGGGAGCCGCACACGCGTGCAGACGCTCTCAATCGGTTCGGCCAAGTTCGTTGTGGTGACACACGAAACGCGACGCACAAAGCGGAAAGGAGGGGGGGCGCAAAAGTGCCGTTTCAAATGCTTGCAAAAAACGGGCTGGGCCGGGGAGCCACAGATTTCCTTAAAACCACAGCCTGGTGGCAGAGTCGGCGCCGCACTGCGGCCAACAAACGAGGCCGCCGCATGGCTGCCAAGGCGAATTGACTTCCTGATCGTGGCCGCCCACACCACGCGGCCCGGCCACTGACTCTGCAGAACGCTCAGCCGGGATGATGCTGCCTCAAGGCCGCCCCCGCAGGGGGCGCCGACGCCGGCTGCCGACATGGGCGCCGGCGCGGCACCTGGGGCAAAGCGCGAATTGCACGTGCTGAGGCGGGGGAGTGCCAACGTGCAGGCTGGAGCAGCACCACCCCGCCGCCTAGGGTACAGGTTGTTGCGTCCTGGCTGTCTCTCGACTGCCAGGCGCTGCCATTCAGGCGGAGACGCTCTCACTGCCGCAGCTGTCGCTGCCGCCGCACTCGCTCACGGCGCAGCTGTCGTC
Organism: Monoraphidium neglectum; assembly: GCF_000611645.1. NCBI lineage: Eukaryota > Viridiplantae > Chlorophyta > Chlorophyceae > Sphaeropleales > Selenastraceae > Monoraphidium > Monoraphidium neglectum. The sequence goes on from NW_014012244.1 coordinate 2,311, forward strand.
GCCGCTGGTGCCCCCGCTTGAGACACCCGCGCCGCCGCCGCCGCCGCCGCCGTCGCTGCTGCCCCGGCTGCTGCTCGCCACACTTGCGCCAAGCGCGCCCCCGTCAGCAACGCTGCTGCTCGCAGCGCCGCGGCGGTCAAGGCTGCCTACGCCGCCCTCGATGCCCATGTCGACGCCGCCGCCGGGACCCGGCTCCGCGTCCCCAGGCGCATTTGCCGCCGGGCACTGCTTGGCCAGCGCCGCCAGGCGGCTGATGAGTGCGGAGCCCTGCTGTGCATGCACCTTGCGCCGCTGCTCTGACAGCTGGCGCAGGTCAACCACCAACGTGGGCACTGTGGAAGGGGTGGGGGACGCGCGAAGGGAAAGGGTGAGGCGCTGGATGATGCGTTGCAAGCTCGAACAGCAAGGTGTTGCCGCAGGTACATATAGAGCCCCCACGCCTGCAGCAAGCGCATGCCATCATGCAAAGTGCATGCTTTCAGCCAACGCCATGCGAGCGCTGCATGAGGACGACACGCCCGCATGCGGACACCTGCGAGGTCGCGAGCCTTGCAGGAGCCAACAAGCGGCGCATGCATGTCGGGGTGCAGCCCATTCACCCCAGCATCAAACTCGTCGCGGCTCCCCGGCCCGGCGGGCAACCCGCGCGCCCCCAAACTCACGTGTCACCAGCAGGGACGAGGGCGAGTCGAGGAGGGCCAGAACATAGGCCGCGTCCCCGAACACGCGCCACATCATCGCCGCCGCGCCCTTCAAGAA
>NW_014012244.1:3805-15409 GCF_000611645.1 Monoraphidium neglectum
CCGCGCCCTTCAAGAACTCCCCCGCCTCGCGCGCGGCCGCGGCGCCGCCCGGCGCCGGCAGCGGCAGCGCAGCGGCGGCGCCGCCGGCGGCGCTGCACGCGGGGCCGTGCCAGCGCGCGGCGCGCATCGCCTCGACCAGGTCTAGGGTGGTCTGGCGCCAGGCCTTGGGGGCGAGCGGCGCCTGCAGCGCGGATAGCGCCCTGAGCGTGTTGGCCACGACGCGGCCCTCGACGGCGCGCACGCGCTTCAGGACGAGGGACAGCGCCTCGGCCTCGGGCGGGCTGGGCAGAGCCGCGGCCAGCACGCGCCAGCGCCCGCCGGCGCCGGTCCAGGAGCTGCCCGAGGCATGCGGGGGCTGCTGCTGCTGCTGTGGCGGCGGCTGCTGCTGCTGCTGCGGCTGGGCGGCGCCGTGTGCGGAGCGCTGCTGTTGCTGCTGCTGCTTCGGGTGCTTGGGGGCCGGCAGGAGCGGCGCGGGTGCCACGTCGTCGGGCGGTGGGTCTGCGCCAAGCTCCGCCAGAGCCTGTACCAGGCGCGTTAGCTCCAGCTGCCTACGAGGCGAGCCAACAGCTGCCAAGACCGCCCGCTGGTGAGGCGTTGTTGGGTCGGAGCGCTCAGAGGCGCTGTCGGCGATGGACGGCGCCATCGCCGCGGCCCGCGGCGCGGCCGCGCCGCAACGCTGATGAGACCAGCGTGTTTTCGATGCGTGCCTTGTGTAAGGGCCGCGCTGGCATCAACTGCGCCAACAACTCGGAGCAATCAACTCTCCGCGGTCGACGCGACGCCGAGCACACCTAATATGTGCAACGGGTAGGATGATAACCCTTTTGTGAGGCTTGTCACGCTTGGCTGGTGACTATCACGCCTAGATGATTCGATGCTGCGACTGCGAGAGTCAGGCCCGCGGCGACAAGAACAGCCCTGCAGAGGCCAAAACTGAGACTAACACATGTTTTTGAAACGCCAAGTTTGGCCGTTGCAGTGTGCTGTCGCTGTCTTGCACGCACCCGCCTGGCGCGGATTGGATGCCTGGCCGCCTGCCAAACGCTGTGCAGGTGCCTAGGCCGCTAGAGCTCTGGATCCAATGCAAATTGGGAACAGCAAAGTGCCACAGGATAGCTCTGCTGCAGAGAGCAGTGCGCAGCATCGGGGTCCGGGTATGGTCCGAGGGCGCCAGGGTTTGGCCGATGGCAAGCTCAGCCTTGGCCTCATCAGTGCTGCTGGTAGTGAGTCATACTTCACTTTGAGCATCGCTCGCGTCCTAATTGCATCGCCCTTGGCACACCAACAGTGCCGCAGGTGCGCAGTGGTTGGCCCTTGACTCCCCACCGATCCCACGGCTGCCGCCATCGATTCCCCTGCCCCTGCCCAGGCTGCTGATTCACCAGCATCCCTTCCCGGCGGTGCCATCACTGCATGCGAACAAGGAAAGTTGCAGAGGGCACCGCACTGGAGAGGACCATTACACAGGGCTGCGTCGCCGCACCATAGGCGGCGGCACTGATCACGTGCCGCCGAGGACCGCAGGCACCTCTGTTTGCACGACGGAACATTTCAATGCACCAGGGCAGCTGTGCGCGCGGGCAAGCGCATTGCACTCATAACTGTGCATGTGTTCGAACTGTGAGTGCGCACACTAACGGATTTTGCTGGCTGCTTTGCATTGTATGCGGTGCTAGCTAGCATGGGGTTATGGTGAAGGTTGGACAACCAATACAAGTGAGATGCTCCGGGTGCGTACCGTATGCGCGACGCCCACGGGACGCTTGGCATGCAAAATATGTGCTGGAAAGGCGGACGAACATATGCAGCATGCAGCAAACAAACCCCAGTTTTTGTCAGGAATCTCAGTGACCAAAGTACAACACACAAACACATGCGACGGCCCCGAGCCCTACATTAAATAATGCCGCACCATATTCCATGTTCCGGGTATCTTGGTTGCCTTGTAGTGCAAGTGTCCACCGGGCCGACCATATGACACCCATCACATGACCGCCGCCGCCGCCGCAGCCGCCGCCACAGCAGCAGCAGCAGCAGCAGCAGCAGCAGCAGCAGCAGCAGCAGCAGGAGCGGCGGCAGCAAGCAGCTTGCGCAGCCATGCCTTCTATGCCAGCGCCGACTGAGGCTGTGTCAGACCGCCGGTGGGGGGCGTGGCGGGATCGGGGGTCGCCGCTGGGGAGCAGGCGCCCGACACACACGCCTGGCCAAGCCGGCAGCAGTGATCCCGCCCAGAGGGGCCAGTGCACTGCAAGACGCGGTGTCGCAGAGAGCGATGAGGCATGGGGGTAGAGGATGAGCAACAGGCCATCACAATGTTGGCAAGGCTGCCGTCCTGCACTTCGACAGGCGCGGGGGTGGTGATGGCGTGCCGGCTGCCCACCTGCACTGCAAATGTTCATCGATGTGGTACAAGCGCCACCCAGGCCCGCCCACCCGCCGCCACAATGTGCGCCCCAAATGAATAAGCACCCGTAATGCTCGTGCAACCCGGGCAGCACCCACCAGCTGCTCAGGAGAGCACCCTGAAAGCAGCCGCAGCCGCGTTGCGTCCTCGCACTGCGCGCCGCGCCAGCACGACTGGCCCTTGGGGCAGCACACCCCCTCGCCGCACTTGCGCTCCGGCGGGCAGCAGCCGTCGGGCGCGCCCTTCATTGCGCACCCGGCCTTGCAGCACGTCTGCGTCTCCGCGACGCACACGTTGTCGGGCCGCGGGCAGCACGTGCCGCCACACACCGACTCCAAGTTGCAGCACCCCTGCCGCGCCTCTTGCCGCCACCCAGACCTCGTGACCCGCGCCTGCCCTGGGCCGCACTGCCCGCTGGGCGGTTCATCCAATGCATCGACGTCCAGGAACCCGAACGCGCTGCCGCTGGAACGTCTGTCTTGCCGCTGGGTCAGGCTCACGTCCTGGAGTATCGGCAGCCTCGCGTTTTCAGGGGGCGCCTCGGAGGCCCCCACCACCATTCGCTCCTTGCGCTCCTCGCCGGCTGCCACTGCTGCTGCTGCTGCTGCCGCTGCCCCTGCCGCCGCCGCCGGAGCTGCCGCCGCCACCGTTGGTGCCGCCGCCGCCGTTGTGGCCGTGTCGGGCAGGGCGGGGCCGCATTCGCCGTTTGTGCAGACGAAGCCCTTCTTGCAGCACCTGATGGAGTGATAAAGAAAGATGCGGCAATAGGAGGCAGTGAGGGTCCGGACAATGGCTGCCCCCTCAGACTGCATGACCTGTGCGTCGCGCGTTTGGCTTGAGCAGCAGCAAGCCGCCACAAGCAGAATCGCCTGCTTCTGCGCCCGAAAGCGCAGCGGGCATCATGTCTGCCGTTGCAGCGCCAGCTCTCACCAGGGATCGTCCCGCTTCCCGCACTCCCGCTCCTTGCTGCAACACTCCTGCGCGAAGCACGTCTCGTCGGCTGAGCAGCAGAAGGTGCCGCCTGCCGCGCCCGCACAGGAAAGTGCAGGGCAGGGCGCTGCGGGGGCGGGGGCGCGGCCAAAGGCGGGGTGGTCAATCGGGAGGCTCGTCCTCGCTCCTGTGAAACAATGTCGATCGTTCCACCAACAAGGCTCGGCCGATGGTTCAGCCGGAGATAAGGGAGGTCGAAAAATGCTTGATGTCTGTCTGAAGCAGCGGGCCTGCAGGGCCCACGATGCAGCTGCCGACTTGCGAGGGCTCAACAGGAGTGGCCCGCGAAAACGTCTCGATCGCAAACCTGTCTGGTTGCCGCGGGCCGAGACGCGCTCAATCAGGCGCCGCAGGACGCTGTGTGCCGCGCTGGAGGCGGCAGCTGGTGCGCCTGGTGCGCCCCGCACCAAAGCGCCAGGCGTACCCCAGTGTTCCGGAGTGGTCCCAAGTCCACCGGCCTGGTCTGTTAGCCTTGCATCAGGAGAGCAAGCATTGAGAATGGTCAAGGATTTGTGGAGGCCCTCCCTTGAGGCAAGCGCGCGCGCCTACAATCCATGGAGGACCTCAGCTGCCGTGCATGCATAGAGTGGTACAGCACATGCAGGCTCACATCGTGCGTGCATGCGGGCACGTGTACGCAGATGACATCACACACATACATACTTGCACGCACGCACGCAGGCATGCACGCCAAACCCGTCATACACAGCACGGGCCATGTGTGGCTACGCAAGGGCGTGTGCGCACCTGCTGCTGCGCTGCGCAGCCATCAAGAGGAGCGCCGCCAGTAGGGTCGCGCACACGGCAAACGCTGCCGCACCTCGCGCGCCGCTTCTAGGCAGAGGCTTGGCACCCGTGCCCGCTGTGGCGCGGGGCCTGGCAGTCGCGGGCCTTTTCAAGGGTCCGGACGGAGAGCATCCCTCCTCCATTGAAGCGGTGTATTTTATGCTCTCTGTCAGGCGTAGCTTCCGCGAGTGCACGACTGTCAGGGAAGGCGCCGGCCTCATCCCGCCGCTGGGCCCGTCCTGCCCGTCGCCTGCGACGCTGCTGGCTCCGCTGCCACCGTCTAGGGGCTCTGACGCCGCTGTTGCAAACTCGCTGGCCATCCCGTGGCCTGTGAAGTTGGGTCGAATTGACGCAATTGAAGCGAGCAGCATGGGGCAGAGGACCTCCCGGCCAACGCGCAGCGGAGCGCAGCGTTTATCAAACTCCCCACCGTTACGGGCAGCACAGCGCCGTGCAACTGGATGAACGTGCGTATACCATGAACCCGGTAGTTTCTCACCTTCACAAAGAGCACACCAAGCGAGGGGCGGAGAGTGAGGGACTGCCTGGCACGCACTGGTGACAAGGCGACAGGAACGCCCAAGCGCCTAAGCAATCGGTTTTGCTCAAATAGATAAAATGGGGCTCAGCAATTGATACAAAGTTTTGCACCGGCATTCCCGACGTGCATGCAGACACGCAGGTGTAGATCCGCCACGGTGCACTGCGTGGTGCTTCTTACTAGTAATAGGACAATATGAAGCGTTAAACTTGGAAATTATCGCAGCGGGCGTCCACAGTCTCTCGTTGACACTGCTGGCTGAGCAGCTGCCCCGCAGCAGTCTGGTCAACACCTGGATGGTAGCGAGGAGAGTGCTGAAGTGCGCGCCCCATCTGCACGGACTGATGATAGCAAGACGGAGTGCAGGAATGCCTTGTGTGTTTATCAATATAAGTAAAGGAGAAATCATCGAAGTCGCACGCATGCAGTGAGGATCACAGCGTTATCCTGTGGTGACTGAAGGAGCCCACCACCGTAAACACCCACACGGCAAAAGTGGTATGCAGCAGTGTGAACACTGCCAAGTGCAGGTGTGGATAGGGATACATATTCCTACCCAGGATACCTTCGCCAGGCTAACGACACTCGTGCATGCGGTTGGTGTATAGTTTACCAAAGAATGCGATTGTGACAGGTTCAGGCTTGCAAGGCGCAAGCGGTAGCCCGCGGTGGGGTGGGGGGTGGCAATTACAGCACATTGTGCGGCACACCACAGCTGGATAATACCTGGATGGGAAGCAGGGTGCTGACGCGCACTCTGCAAATAAAGCTGCACGCATTGCTCAGTTGCCTTCGTTCCTGGAACAGTGGGCTGCCTCAACCACCCAGCCATCCGTTGCTAGCAGATTGCCAGCCGGGGCGTGCCTGCATAATCAGCAATATTTCCCCCGCTACATTGGCAAACTACTGCAGACAAGAGCTTTGCGGGGGTCGAATCTGGTGTCAAATCATAGAGTGTCTCGAGTGCTTAAACTCTACATTACGACCTGCGCTCCGCCGTACCTGTTTGCATGACGGCAGCGGCAAGAGCGAGGCCGCACAGCCAGGCCGCCTCGCACTGCAGCGCTCGCGGCCTCAGAAGAGGGTCCATCCTTCAAACCACCAGGCGCGTGAGCTCGCGCGCCCATTCTCGACAGTGCTTGCGCGGCGACGGTGTCCATCCAGCGCAGACCGCGCCCTCCTTTGTATGTTTCATTCAAACGCTTCAGGCATGCGCGTCAGGGGGGATTGGTGATATCGTGGCACGGCTGTGAGGCCGTGACGGCGCGCCACATCACACACTTGTCCCGTCAGAGAGCTGCGTGTGCGACCCCAAAACTCCCGTGCGGCCCCATATCTGGGACACTATTGTGCTGCCCGTAGTGTATCACAAGAACCGCGACGCTAAAAGTCTCATGCATTCAACTCGCAGCCAGGTGTGCAGGCGGCAGCTCAGCACGGCCTTCGGCCTCCAAGTTCCCCGGCGAGCTCCTCCGAGGTGCGCGCTTGCACCGTTTGCAAGATAGAGACAGCTCCGTTTGCGCATAGATTCTGTGTTTCGGGCCAAAACGCCCACCAAGTACTAATCACGACGTGGCGCTGACGCCGCCTGTAGCCTCCACAGCGCACGCCGAACATGCCCGTGTGCAACGCGCCGCTGCACACGCCGCGTTGCCCCGCAGAAGCATCGTCTTGCGTCCCATCCCCACCATGGACCGCCGCTTCCTGCTCCGTTCGCACGCCGCCGAGGTGCTGCCTTTCGCCTCGTCTGACGACGAGCCCACCAGCTCCTCAGACTGGGACCCCGAGTTCGACACCAGCCCCTCAACCCCTGCCAGCAGCCTGTCCGGCCCCGCGGCGCCGCCCAGCAGCACGCTCTCGTCCTCATCCCTCGGTAGCGCGCCGTGGGACGAGCCGGCGGGCGGCAGGGCGGCGGTCTGCCAGTCCCGGGACGTAAGCTCGAGGCTCAAGGGCAGTGCCACGGCCCAGGTCGACGTGGAGGTGCGCTCCTGCGCTCCCCTCTAGATTAACGCTGGACGCGCCCTCACGCAATGTCGCACCGCTGTCGTAACACGCTTGCCCGCCGCCACCGGGCGCGACGCGGTGGCGCGGCTCACGCTGCTGCTGCGTGGGAGCGCGTGAGTGTGCGTCGCGCCCCGCGTGCGCGCGCCGCGCGCTGAATCCGCGCTGACGCCCGCGCTGACGGCGCGCATGGCTTGGGACTCGTCCTCGTGTCGAAAACCACTTCCGCTTGTGGGCTCCTCTGCAGCCGCGTCTCCCCAGCCCTGACACCACGCCTCCGCTCCTCCATTAGCAACTCCCATGATCCGTTGTCATCCCCCTCCTCCACACGTTGCACTCCCAATGTCGTCCCTACAACCTTTATGCATGGCGCAGACCGCCGCGCCCTCCTTTCCTCCACTCCCCCCTTGCATCGTCCACTACCCCCAGGCCACCTACCGCATCAGCCCGCGCGTGCTGTTTGACCTCCTGTCAAACCCCCAGCAGCACGACAAGATCTTCGATGCCATAGAGGTATCAGCACCCGCGCCCCACCCTGAGCAGCCCTGTGTGAAAAAATGCACGCATGTTGTGCGTGCATCGTTTGGGCCATAGCTCAGTGGGCTCTTGCCTGCATGTTTAGGCCTGTGTCTCCTCTGTGTGCTCACTCTTGCTGAAACCTGCATGTGCCGGATCACCCAAACATGCCTGCCTGCGCCCCAGGCTTCTCTCCAGCCTTGAAATCCTCGCCTCAATTTTCCATCATGACCTCTGATAGTCCCTGTCGTATTGCAGCCAGTGCCGCGGGCCTCCCCTGAACGAATTCACTCCACACACCCCTCAACCCCCGCAGCGTGCGGACTCTGAGCTGCTGTCCGAGGTCGGTCCAGTCCGCACCTACCGCCTGGACTACCTGGCGCGCTGGAAGTTTTGGAAGGTGTCCGGCACCTGCACCAACAAGTGCGTGGTGGTGCCCCGTTTGTGGGCGTCGAGGCCATATCTGTGGGCGGTGGGCCCTTGTTTTGTGCTGCTGGGCCCTGGGACGCGGCATGCGCCCTCTGCAAGGATAGTTGGGGATGTTTTAACGTCTATGAAGGCGAACTGCCGGCTCGCAGTGCAGCATGTGCCCTTGACGGCGCTGAGCCTTGGCAGCCCCGTCGAGTGCGTCTCTGCAGCCGAGCGACTCGCCCAGCAGCTGGGCAGCGGCTCCATCATGCTGGTTGCTAGCCGCCCGTGGTGGCCGCCAGCTTGCCGCCCTTGTAGAGCTGGCTTCAAAACCCGAACAACGTGTGTGCACTGTGTGGGCGGCCCCAGGTTGATCATGACGACCGACTCTCAGCGCGGCACTGTTGAGTTCAAGCTCAGGGAGCCGGGGTTCCTGCGCAACTACGAGGTGAGCGAGTACGTAGAGTTGCAAATGTCCATTTTGGGTTTGAGGGGGGAGGGACTATAAGGCGCCAGGACTACAAAAGCAACAGGGTCAGTTGGATGGCAGGTATACTGGTTTTCCGTCTGCAAACACAAACTTGTTTCTTTCTACGCGTGGGGGGAAGGGGAGAGTGAAGACAGGGTACCATTGAACAGAGTGTACAAGCGAGCGGCTGGGGTGCATGCATGGTCACGCAGTCACCAGTCAGTTGTTGAATTGCGGCTCGTTGCGCCCGATGCACACAGAACGTACAGATTGTATTTGCTGGCCCTCTGGTGATGATTTCGATGCATTTGTGGCTGTTTCAACACACTTTACTGCATCTCCCTGACTTCCTTCTGCTCATCCCCACCCTCCTGAAGGGCTGCTGGACCATCACAGATGCAGCCACTGGCGCGCTCAACCCTCTCTCCGCCCCTGCTCCAGCCAGCCCCCAGCCGGCCATCGCTTCCCTGAGCCTGGGCGGCCGTGGCGGCGCCGCCGGTGCTGCACCTTCTCACCTGGCCAAGCCCAAGCAGGGCGTGGTGTCCGCCATTGCGCACATGCTGGATCAGCAGGAGCTCGCGCGGCTGGCGGCGCAGCGCGCAGAATACTCCCAGCACGGCGAGCCGCGCCAGCGGCAGCACCAGCTGGCCATGATCCGGGCGCAGTGCTTCACTACGCCGTCGCGCACGCCGCCGCCGCCCATCAACCAGGCGCTCAAAGTGCGGGGGCAACCCATGCTGCTGCACGACTGTGTGCTAGCTGGGTGGTTGGAACCAGAGACCTGTTCGTTGAAGCTGTGCACCCGGACAACACGTGATCACCTGCCCTACATATCTGTGCACTCCCCCGTTTGACAACTGCACATAAGACACCTCTTGCCCTGCACAACGCATTTCATGTACGGGGCACGTGCATGTATGCGCGCAAGTCTCATTCAACCACACGTTTGTCATCCCTCACAGAGCCAGGCGCGTGCCCAGATTGAGGACCAGCTGGATGGGCTCGTCAGGGCGGCTGAGAAGCTGCAGGGTTAGAAGCTGCACGAGGAGCGCCTGAAGCTGCGTATGGAGGAGCTCAAGGTGTGAGCCACTGGAGTGTGGCTGGATTGCGTATACATGTCAACGGCTTGGTGACAAGAGGTTGAATTCACAGAATCACCAGTGGTGGCTTTCCCTCAATTCAACAAAACCAGTCGGTTGGAAGGGTAAGGTACGGTAGATATGTAGGTGTCTGATCATTTAACCAGGAATGGTGGTTTCCGCCGAAAATGGTGGCTTATGTGTACAATTGCTGGGGATACCTTTTACTGTACGTATAATGGGTTCATTCCTCGTTCTTTTGCAACTCTGTGGCAAAGAGTTGATGCCGCAGCACACGCGGATTTGCTTGCTCACCATCACACCACCCGGTTTGAGGATGCAGGTGCTTGGTAGCTTGTTGCTTGCGATTGGGATGTCCCAAACGCCGACTGCGCACTTGGTGGGGTACTTGGCAAGGGGTGATACTCCTCACTGCTGTGAATTTTTCATGTCCCCTACTGATGTGGATGGTGGGGTCGTTAATGTCACCTGTGTTCACCCTGGGAGGGTGTTTCTACCCTGTCACAATGGGAGGGGTATGAGCTGGAGCCGCGAGTGGCGGTGTGAGCTTGAGAAGAGTGGTGCAACCTGGAGCCGCAAGTGGCGGTGTGAGCTTGAGAAGAGTGGTGCAACCTTGAAGATTTACCCTTGAGCAACTTGCAAGGGGCTTGTGCTTGCTTCCGTTTGTGTCGCCTGTTCGTCGCAAGGTGCTGGTGGCGGCGTATCCTCTCGTTGCAACCTGATTCAGCGGTGTTGCAGCCAGAGCTGATGATGAGGCTGCACACTGTATTTGGTGGTCGAATGTAACAACACCTGTGTGTCCCTCCATGCCATGGTGGGGTTTCAACGAGTGCAGGCCGTGACGCATGTTGCCAGGTCGTGCTACGTGGCGTCACGCATCACCAACGCCTCGGCAAACAGTACCTCTGGGTAAATGCAAGGCTCTGGGTACAGCGTGTGAGGTGCAGCCCAGAGCAGTCCGATCAGACTTGCCTGCAACTCATTGCGTACCAGATGCTACAATGCGTGTAGTCGACGCATCCGCCAGCGATTGTCCAACTGCAGTGCCATCCATCTCCTGCTGCTGCTGAGTGTGCGAGGCTGTCCTGTAGTCCACCTGTTCCGCTTGTGTGTACGTCGCTGTCAACCAAAGCGGTTTTGTTGCAGACCCAGGCAATTATCATCAGACAGTGAAAGGACGTACGCAAGGACGCAGGCGCTCCTCATTTCACGCCCCTTGGGGGACGGCGGGCTGCGCTTCATTTCATCTCACACACGACACGTGGTGACCCGCCCCCACAGCCAAGGCTGGAGTGCTTGATGTGCCCAACATGAGTTCAAAATTGGCAGGAAGTGGCCGCGACCGCTGTTGTGGACTGCAGGCAATTTTGCTGTTCGGCAGGGTCATGGCATGAATTGGTTACCAGAGGGCAGGGCCCGTGCGTCGGCCGTGAAAGCTCATTAATTTCCTGCAACTCACGCATCTGTGGCGTCATGCTACCATACAAGTGCCCTACACCAGCCCATCAGCTGCGATGGGCTCCACTATGTACACACGAGCCGCGTGCCCCCCGTCGCCGTGGCGACGCCCGGTGACGAGAACCGCTGCGCGCGGCCTGAAACGAAGGGGGAAGAAGAGGATCTGGGAAAACAGAGAGGGCCGCCGCAAACACACTGTCTGTCCATGCTCTCAAAACGCAGCATCCACACAAACAAAAATCAAACAAACACACAAGTCTGAAGCTTTGCAGGCGCTCCCCCGCTTCTGCTGTGCGCCCGCGCGCCGCCGCTGGCCTGTGGGCGAAGGTCCCATCCCTTGTGGGGGCGATGGGCGCCTCCCGGGCAGAGGGGATGAGCCCTAGGGGGCAAAGCCGGCGCTTCACACAGTGTGAGAGGGCTGACGCTCCCCGCTCGCGCCTCGCATAGGGAAGGGAGCGGTGGGGCGCTGACGCGCAAGCACGAGGACGCCTGGACACGACAAGGGCACGCAAGCCCTTTTGTCGCGTGACCAAGCAGGGCCAGGGCTGCGCCGCGGCAGTCAACGCGCCCGGCTTCATTCCTGCCCAACAGATGTCGCGCGAACGGGCAGCAGCGGGCAATCAGGAGAGCCGCGGCGTCACCCGAGCGGGCGCCGGACCGCGCAGCCTACGCGGCCCGGCTTGGCGCCAGCGTGGGGCGCAGCCCCGCCGGCCCGCGCCTCACAACCATGCTGCTGCCGCCGCCGCCGTCGTCGCCGCCGCGGGGCCCAGGACGCGGGCAGAAATCTCCGCCCGCGCCCTACTAGTCGTCCCACGCCGCGTCGGCGGCGCCCGCGGTCGACGCGCCCGCGAGCGACTGCGCTGCGGCCATGAAGGCGTAGCGGCCGTCTACCTTGACCGCCGCCGCGCCGCTCTCTGTGGCAATCACGCCC
>NW_014012243.1:0-14674 GCF_000611645.1 Monoraphidium neglectum
GTCGGGCACGCAGGGAGGTCTTGGTGAGTGGACACGAAGGGGTCTACGCAAGAGCAGTGCGGGCAGATGAGCAGGTTGCAAATCAGCTTGACGGCCCGGCCCAAAAGGGGAGCTGCAAAAACTACAGGCCGAGCGCTGTTGTTCAGGAGGGAGAGGCACGGCATGCCCACGCCGATGGCTTGCGCTCTCTCCCACAAGAGTCGAGGGGTGGCAGGCGGCCGCACGACGCCCTGCTGCGGCACAAAACCGTCCACCTGGACAGGCTCCTCCATATCGAAGTTGATGCCATCTGCACCGATTTTGAATGCCAGATCAAGCTGTTCTCGGATCTGTCGAGGAAGGAGGCGGCGAGGCTACTGTTGCTTTACAGCAGGTTTAATGTGGCAACACCGAGGATTTGGAAGGCGCGTGGCTGCCTTTTTGTCAAGTGCGTGCATGGCGCGATATGTTGAAGCACTTTGCCGCGGTCCCTGGCCTCTCTCACCCATCGCTGCCGCTTTAGAGGATCTGATATGATGCCGGCCACGCCCGCCTGCGCCTGCAGTTCAACGCGCGACCCCTTGGAGTGCGCCAAGCGGATCCGTGCGGGGTCGCGCTGCCACCCGACGCCGGTGAGCAGCGACCAATCGTAGGCGCCGAAAGCGGCGTCGTCGGCGGAGACCGAGAAGCCATACACTTGGGGCCGGGGCCCAGCGACGCAGGGGCGGGCGGCACCTCTGGGCGGGGCCGCGAGGGCGATTTGAACGGCCAGCAGCAGGGCGATCAGGGACCGTGTGGTAGCAAATGCTGTTGTCTCGACACTCATGATGAGCTGTTTCAACACCCAGCGGAGGATCGGTTGTGACAGCCAGATCTGTCCAGGTCAGCTGCGGTGAATTGCAAATTATTCTGATGCCGGTGGCACATTTGCAACCGTTCTATGAAGTTTATACATATCTTGATAAAGCGTCTTCGTCGCGTGGTTTTGCTTTGAAGCCAGGCTCGAGCACTCGACACTCAAAGAGACAGGAGAGGCAAAGCAGGTGAGGCTACTCGTATGCACGTATGCGGCTGCCGGTTTGCGTGCACACTGACTCGGCTAGCGGCGGGCGTCGACGCAGTTCAAATCGCGCCTCCCTCAGACACCCTTATGCATGCTGGACAAGCCCTTCGATGACGTCAATGAACAGTGCCGAGCGACCTCAGCAGCAGCAGCAACAGCAGCATGAGCAGGCGTGGGCAGAGCCACCTCCACCGCCTGAAGAGCATCTGCCACACACCAGTGGCCGCAGCAGCAGCCACGCCGGCAGCGCTGCGTCATCCTGTGCGGATCTGCAGGCCTACGAGGGCTTGCTGGACTTGATCTTCCGGAGATTGCCGGCAATCGAACAGATCGTCACTGTCGGCCGCCTCGGCCGCCGCTGGCGCGCCTGGACTGCCGACGGCCCGTCTGCTGCCGCCCCACGCGCCGAGCTGCGCCTACCCGGCGCGGCGGCCCCAGAGCCCAGCGAGCTTGGACGCTTCGCGCTGCCCCTGTGGCTCGTAGCCGAGGCGTGGCCGCTGCTGGACGATGCCCAGCGGGCGGGCGCGATGCGGCGTGCGGTTTTCCATGGTGACCTGGCAACGGTGACATGGCTGCATGATGCCGGCTGCCCTTTTGATGCAGACGTGTGCCAGCTGGCGGCGGAGCAAGGGCACCTAGATGTGCTACGCTTTGCCCACGAGCAGGCTGGCTGCCCGCTGACCGAGCGCGCCGCGCAGGCAGCCGCGCACAAGGGGCGCCTGGCCGTGCTGCGCTGGCTGCATGCGGCCGGCTGCCCCATGGGCAGCAGCATGTGCAGGGTCGCAGCCAGAGCGGGGCATATGCGGACGTCCTAGATTTCGTCATGCGCGAGGCCGGGTGCGAGTGGGACACGGCCGCGCCTTGGTTAATCCTGCAGCACGGCTCGGCCGACCTGGTGAGGCGCTGCCGGGACGCGGGCCTGCTAGAGCTTGTCTGCGAGATGGCATGGTGCGTGGCGGGCCTGGGCCACCTGGAGATGTTGCAGTACATGGTCGGCACGGGTTGCCCGTTCGACCGGAAGCTGTGCCGCGACGTGGCGGTGCGTTTTGGGCGGCGAAATATAGTGGAGTGGATCGACGGGATGGACGCGACACGCGATGTTTTGCACGATTGAAACGCCTTGATGGTGACTGATGCCACATCAATGTGAGCTCACCAGCCACCCTGCCCATCCTGTGTATGTGTACAAACGAAGCGCAGCAGCTTTGGCATTTTGTACTCAATGACGACCTGCAATCGGCTTGCAACGATATGCTGCATGCACACCAGCCGGTTGCTTTGCACGTCCAGAATGAGCTGCCACAAGTCGCAGTTTCATGCTGATCAGCCCATCTCTGGGCTGAGAGAAACCAGCGCGGCAGCAGGTCAGGCAGGCATCAAAACCGAAGTGGAGAATAACTAGTCATCCCGAGAGCTGCGCAGAGCTGCACCCGCCTAGTAGCATGGGCCAGGTGCACTCGCCCGCCTCGCCGACAGGGTGACCAGGTGTCAACCTCCATGTCGCACAAGCGAGGCCTCAAGGCCCCATCACAACGACATTGTGCGGACATCACTTACACAATACGGAGTTTCCTAACCTGAAAGCGATCTCTCGAACCTGTTGCGTTGTGCTGATTCAGCTGTCAAGGTGGCGCTCGCGGTAAAGCTCGTGGCGCTTGGAATAGGGCGCTCTCTCCGTGCTTCGCTAGGCCTGACTGCGGGCGCTGCCGCAGCGGCACCCGCTGCTGGCGTAAACCCGCTCTTGCAGCGCGGGGCTCGCGGCGCAGCTGTGTTCGCTGCATCAGCGCGGGGCATGGCCACAGCGGACCTTGCAAGCCTCAACCCGCGCGGTGAGCACCTACAGCCTGACCCTGGCACGGGCGCGACGCAGCATGCGAGGTCGGCGCCCTTGCCGCCGCGCTGTCGGTTACGCCTGGCCGCACGCCTCGTATCACATCCGACCACCCGGTCCACGGGTCGGCGTCGTGGGACGCCATGTAACCGTGGATGATGATGACTGCCACATCGCAGATGCCGTAATTGTCTCGGCGGCGAGGACGCCGCTGGGGGCGTTCCAGGGCTCGCTGTCGGCGCTGACGGCCACACAGCTGGGAGGCGTCGCCATCCGCGGTGCGTCGGCCGCCGCCCCGTCAGCACCCCGGCCGCGCACCCCTGCCCTCAGCGCACGCGCAGCCGACGCAGACGCGGGCTCCTTGAGCGAGCGCCGTCGCTGGGCGGTCGGCCCCGACCCGGCCCTTCGTGGGCAACTTTGTCAGGGGTGCCACGAGCGAACCTGCTTAGTCAGCGGCTGGCGGCCGCATGCAAGCCTACCTGGAAAATCAGGAGACCAGAACGCCCCGAACATCCCCTTGGCGCCACCACCTCACACTCAGCAAGCAAGTATATGCCGCCTTCCCTCCCCCCGACTCCCTTGTGGCCTCGCGCCGGATTCCAGCCGCCGTGGCGCGCGCGGGGGTGCGGCCGGAGGACGTCCAGGAGGTGCTGTTTGGCAACGTGTGCTCCGCAAACCTGGGGCAGGCGCCCGCGTCCCAGGCCGCCGCGGAGGGCGGCCTGCCGCACTCCGTGCCGGCCACCACCATTAACAAGGTCCGCCCCGCCCCGCCCGCGGCATGCGGCGCGCGGCACCCGCGGCGCCAAGCGGCAGCTGGCGCCGGCTGCCGCAGTGTAATACTCTTTTGTCAGCGACCGCTGTGACCAGTCCACCCCCTGCACCATTCGTGCCAGCTCATTGTCATGCCTCCTCCAAAGCGCTCTGCTCACAGGAGCCGTTTGCGTTCCGTGCTATGGGCTTTTGGTGGAAGTAACCCCACCACACACGACACCCAACCCACAAACCTCTCACCAGGTGTGCGCCAGCGGCATGAAGGCGGCGATTTTCGCGGCGCAGAGCATCCTGGCAGGTGGGCGGCGCCGCGAGGGCGGCTGTAGCCCGGCAAGACCCGCATGCTGTGAGGCAGCTGCTCTCCTGCCTCCCTGTCTCCGGACTCGCGCGGGCCCCAGGTGCCGGGAGGCCTTTACAGCACACACAGCGACCTGCTGGAACCATCCAACAAACATCACACACCCTCAGGTCCCCCCTTGAAAAAATGAAGCAGGCCCTGTTGACATCAAGATCGCAGTGCACCTTGCATGGCGCATGGCAAACCCCGGCGGTCCAGATGTGTGCAAACCCCAGCAGTCTAGACCCCTGCAGCGCCCTCTGATCCGACCAACCGCAGGCGACGCGGACCTGATTGTTGCGGGCGGGATGGAGTCGATGAGCGGCGTGCCGTACTACATGCCGGCGCTGAGGGGCGGCGCGCGGCTGGGGCACGTGCAGGCGGTGGACGGACTCGTCAAGGACGGTAGGGGGTGGTGGACCTTGCGGACGGTTGAGCGAGGGTGTCTGGACGCTTGTGTGCACATGTGAGCGCGTATGGTTTTGTATGAGGCTGGAGTGTGTGTGCATCAGTGTGCATATCATTGTGCGTGTGCAGGCATTGCTGTTGAACGCTTGTGTGTGCGCGCATGTTCACTGGTGATGGTGTATGTGGGGGGGGGCAGCAAGGCTAATACCTGCTGACGAGGGGTCCCAGCCGAATTGGCAGGGGTTCAGACTGGCCAGCACCGGCTTGAGGCATTGGGTCAAAGTCTCCAGCAGGTTGGGCGGGGCCGAGCATTGGCCCCTGCTCACGGGCGGGCTCTAATGCCGGGCAACCATTAGGAGTTGTGTCAAAGCATTTCCTGTGCAGCTGGGTACAAGCCCGCAACGAGCACCACAAAAATCCCTCTCCTTGTGGAACCACTTCTCCCCGCACGCACTCACGCACACAAACAGACGTTTGTTAACCCCATGGATCCTCGACCCCCCCCCCCCACACACACACATACGTATCTGAATCCCATGAGGATCATCCCCCCTCCTAAACCCCATGCAGGCCTGTGGGACCCAGGCACCGACGCCCACATGGGCGCCTGCGCAGAGCTGTGCGCCGAGCGGTTCCAGATCACGTGAGCGCTCGCCCACCCCCATCCCCCCCTCGCGCCGCAGCCAGCGGGCCCTCCCTGCCGGCCCCGAGCCGCCGCGCCCGCGCGCCCGGCCGGGCGCCCGCCCCCTGCGCGGGCCGCGCCGCGCCGTCGTCGGCCGACAGTCCCTGGGTCGTCAACCAGGCAGCGTGACCCCGCACAAACGCTGCGATACGCACCACAACAACGCGCAACCACACCACCTCCCCGTCCACGTTTGCAGCGCACGACATCACCCACCCAACCAACAACCAACAACCAACAACCAACCGCACAACCGCCGCACGCCGACCCCGCCCTGGACCCCAGCCGCGAGGACATGGACCGCCACGCCATCTCGGCCTTTGAGCGCGCCAGGGCCGCGGCGCTGGCCGGCCACACTGATGCCGAGGTGGTGCCCGTTGAGGTCCCCTCTGGGCGGCGCGGCGGCGCGCCAGGTGCGCGCGGTATTATCAATGTTTTTGGAAGCGCGCGCATTGAGGCTGTCGCAGTGGGCACAGGGGGGGGGGGTTGGAGCAGGGCTCAGCCTGGTCGTGGCGGCTGCTTTGGAATCACGCTGAGGTGGCGCGCTGATGCTTGGCTCGGCATCAGCTGATGCTGGCCCGCCCCGCTGGGTGCGACCCGCCCGCTACCCCTGCCGGCAGAGTGGCCTGGGTTGTAAGAACGTGTGAGTGACAGAAGCGCCCCCACAGGCAGCGGCTCCACCGACACACCTTTCACGCCCAACAGTGCGAATGCGTCCACCTGGCCTGCCCCCTTCGCCCCACGCCTCAACCCCCAACCACTTGGCTTCTGCAGTGGTGGTGACGCGCGACGAGGCACTGACTAAGATCGATGTGGAGAAGCTCAGAGGGCTGCGGCCGTTTTTCAAACAGGTGGGAGTCATGGAGGGGGACAGACCTCCCTGCCCGCCTTGATGCTTAGTAATGCGATGAGTTTACCGTGTGTGTGCGCGCCCATGACAGCTCAAATGTAAGTGTTGGAAAGAGACGGTGGTGCCTTGATCCGGTGCGTGCGTCGACACCTCTGTGCAGGGTGCGGACCTGCCACTTGTCCGCGGGAGCGGCCAATACTGTGCAGTCTCGGGCAGCGCCTGGCGCCGTCCCGTGGGGCGACGGCAGCGCAGCCGCGGCCGCGTAGGTTGGCGCAGGCGCGGCGGCGGCGGCTGCTGCTGCCCCACACGCAGTCTCAGGACCGGGACCTCCAGCAAAGCCTCATTTTGCTGTACCATGCGCCCTGTCTCGCCTCACAAGCATCCGCACCCGCCGCGCCGCGCGTTCCCTTTTGGTTGCGTTCGGCTGAAAACCCACAGGACGGCGGCTCCATCACGGCAGGCAACTCGTCGCCGCTGTCGGACGGCGCCTGCGCGCTCGTCATCGCCAGCGCCGAGCACGCGCGCCGCGACGGGCTGCCGGCGCTTGCAGTGGTGCGCGGCTACGGTGATGCCAACCAGCAGCCCGAGTGGTTCACGACGGCGCCCGCCGCGGCGATACCCAAGGTGAACAGGGTATGCATGCCGCAGGGGTTGATGGTGTGCCGCAAGGCTCTCGGCCCTTCCTCAGCATCTGGCAGCCCTGCAATTCGCAGCTGCAGCCACAGCTGCTGCCATACCAGGCCTGCGCCCCCTGTGTGTCCCCATCCGCTGCCCGAGCTCCCGCGCGGCCCCGGTCGCCGGCGAAGCAGCAGAATTGCGCGGCCGCCGAGCGCGGCGCGGCGCGGCGCGGCTCAAATCATACCTCCGCGCAGGCGCTGGCGCGCGCAGGGCTGCGGCAGGAGCAGGTGGATTATTGGGAGGTCAACCAGGTGGGTTGCTTGGGCCCTGTCCTTCTTGTCCATTTGAGGCCGCTGGGGAGCGGCCGTGCCCGCAGGGGGGTGACTATAGTCCCCTGATGTTGAGATTTGTTCACCATAATGTCCACTGGCTGGAGGGCAGCTGGAGGGCAGCTGGAGGGCAGCTGGAGAGCAGCTGGAGGGCAGCTGGAGGGCAGCTGGAGGGCTGGAAGAGGAAGACTTGGCGTGCGGCGCCGAAGTCCGAGGCCTGCATGACCCACAGTCGTGTGTTTGTGGGCCCGCCTGACGGATGGTGGGGGTGACGCAGGGCGGCGTGTACGCGATGCCCGTCCGTTGCTGTTGTGCGCCGCTCACTTGCACAAGTACTGCTCCTGGTGACCGTCAAACCCATCAAACCAATCACTTCCGTCTGCATGTCCACCCCTACATAGGCCTTCTCAGTGGTTGACCTGGTCAACCAGAAGATCCTGGGCCTTGATCCTGCCAGGTGGGGTGGTTTGATTGCAGCCGACTCAATGACATTGTGAGCACCAACCACTGCAAAGCGCGAGAGGAAGCGCGTGTGCGGCTGCATCCAGGGTGTGCGCTGCGCACGTGCGGCTGATCCCTACCGCTCTGCAGGCGTCGTTGGAGCACCGCGACCGAGAGCGGCGCCTTGGACCAGGTGTGCATGCCCCGAGAGAGCGCGTAACCTCACAGCACCCCCCACCCCCCAACGCCGCCACCTCACCCTGATGCTCAACCCCAGGGTAAACGCCCACGGCGGCGCCGTCGCGCTGGGCCACCCGCTGGGCGCCACCGGCGCGGTCATCATATCCCGCCTCATCAGCGTGCTGCGTGCCCACGGCGCGCGCGTCGGCTGCGCGGCGATTTGCAACGGCGGCGGCGGCGCGAGCGCGATTGTGATAGAGGCGCTCAGGCAGCAGCAGGGGTCGCACATCTGACGGCCTCTTGTTTGTGGGGCTTGATCTTGTTGACCGGACCTGTCTACCACGATTGCCCATAAAGGCTACAGTATGCGTCTGGGAGGAAGTGCAATTTTGTTGGTGGGGGCAACGGGCTGGCTGCAATGCGCCTCGGGGCGCCGCCCGGCAGACGCCCAGGAGGCATGGCACCGTCTTTCTGCGCCGTTCCTATCACGCGCCGTTTGTGCGATGTGCGACGATTGTGGGACGCACGCCGGCGGGCAGCTGAGGGGCTGGTGGGGGACGCGGGGGGAAGGGCGTGCCGCCTCACTGGGCGTGCATGCCAATGATTCCGACGCCTTGCAACGCTTCTTTTGTGGGGCATCACATTGCGCCTGAGTTTTGCAGTGGTGATCAATGCCAATTACACCCTCACGTGCCCTCCACCCGGCTGCATCGATGCGCACACACACGTGCTTGCGCTGCACAAGCACAGCACGCGTTGCGACGGTGCAGGCTTTCAAGGGCATTGCGTCGCAGCGGTCTTTGATTCTGCGCTCAAAACACTTCCCTTTGCTTCCTGTTCATGCAACAACGGCCCCTTTGACTTGCTGGGCAAATCAAGCTGTGGATCCATGGTAACACCAAAAACGGTGGGCTGGCCACACGCCGCACAAACGCGAGGCACGGCGGCATCTGGTGCCCATGCTCACATTGGCACTCGCCAAAGAACACACGTAGTGACGAGTAGGGTGCATGGTGGCAGGCAGTCGCATCAAGTGCGCGTCGTCCTTCCTGATGCCTGGCCAGCCCTACGCTGGTCCAATTCAAAGGTCCGCAGTGGATCAGCCCTGGCCTGTTGCGTCCCTGCCCCAGCCATACGCAGCACTTCGGCGACCTGCAGTGCAACTTTGGCAACCCTGTGTGTAGCGCATGAAAAGGGGCTACGTGCGTTCGCTGGTCCGCGCAATGCCCCCATCCTTGCGGCCAGGAGGTGTGGGCAAGGCTTGCTAACCAGGGTGAGCACAGTAGCTGATGCATAATGATTGAAGACTGATGAGTTCTCACTTACTAACATCATCACTCACACATGTGAGGGGCTCAGACCCTACTCCTGGCGCGAGATTCCGCAAGTTGCTAAAATGACATCACTGACATGCAGCTGAAGACGAGGCTCCAAGCCAATGGGCACTGTCAGCGAGCTGGTTTTCTGACACCCGCACGATTGATAAGCCTGCCAAACTCCTACACACCACGGTCACATGCCTACGTACGATGATTAATCTGCATCGGCAATAATCGTTTGGTGCCAATTGCTTTGAAGCGTAGAAGCGCGGACGGAAAGGCTGGCATCCATTTTCGACGACCTTTCATGCTGCGGCGCCCTTGAAATCTGCTTGAGTCATCAGAAATCACATGCCAAAAGCTTAGAACTCAGCGTCGGGGGCGGGATCCACGCACCTGGGGGGCGGCTGCCAGCAGTGCTGCTTTCGTTGTACGGTAACGCACGTGGCGGACCGAGGTGCGACCCAGAGCAAGAGTTGGAGGCAGCACGTTGTAAAGGTCTTGGCTGTGGTTTGATTATCGCAGCACTTGATCATGTGTGTTCTTGCCGACGCCATAGCTGTTGTGCCATGCACGCTGTTCCCAGAAGATTTGATCATGGTCTCCTTCCACTCCCTGCTGCCCCGCTCCGATGGGAGGCCCGCCATGCGGCTCACATGGCGATCGCTCCCGCTTTTGGCGTCGTGCTTCTTGATGACCAACATGCTGGGCGGTGCGCTGTGCGCCAGCAACAGATGAGAGCGGTGGCTGAGAGGTGACTAAGATGCCGAAGTGACGGATGACAGCAATTGGCGCAATTGGGCTGCAGCCAGCAGACAGTGACACTGATCAACCAACAGCAAAGTTGCTGCTTAGGCCCCACGCCCTTGCTTGTTAGATGCACAGCACCGTGGCTGCATTTCCAAGTGGGGAGGCGGCGTGCGGCATGCGCGTGTCACAGCCTCTTACAGGCGTGCCTGCGGGCTGTGTGCAAGGCTGACTGGATGCGTTGCCGTCCGTCAGCTGGGCCCCGTGGCCACAAGTTTTTGGGGAGCGCTGGCGCAAACCCTCCTATTCAGCGCAGCAATATCACATGCTGCCTTGCTGACAGGGTAGACCCAGGCCGCTTGTACTACACCTCTTCAAGAGGTGTAGCAAGGAAGTTCCTTGCCCACCAACCAGAGCCTGTTCAGACTCACAAATTTCATGCCAAACTCTTCTTGCAGCATCGACCGGCTGGTACTGTCCAGCTCATAGAAAAACACCACCAGCTAGAGAGCACCATGCAGCGCGCACCTTCACCCGCCGCCCCCGTGGTCTTGGCAGAGGGGCGTTGCCCAGAAGTGCGCGCACTCGCGGCCCAGCTGACTCGCAGGCAGCATGAAGCCCTGCTGGAGGTCGTAGATCTGCTGGGTGGCGCCCGGGGAGGCGCGGGGGCGGGCACCGGCGCTGGCGCTCGCGCAGGCGCGGAGCCGTCAGGCCTGGGGATGCTGTTGGTTGGCCCACGCGAAGAGAGTACTGATAGGGGTGACATCCCATCAGACTGCAGCAGCTCGTTTGGGTTGGAGCCAGAGCCGCAGCAGGGGCATCAGCCGCAGCAACAGCAACAGCAACAGCAGCAGCAGCAACAGCAGCAGCAGCAGCAGCAGCAGCAGCAGCAGCAGCAGCAGCAGCAGGCGCATACGCATGCGCAGGGGCAGGGGCAGGTGCAGCAGGCGCCCCCCGACACGCAGTAGCCCCAACTCAATTGGTCGCCCACGTCGGCCACGGAGGCGGCCGCGCCCGCCAACCGGCTCTGCGGGGACCTCGCAGAGAAGATGGCCGCGTTCATTCTTGAGAGCGGCCCCGCCTTGCCGTGAGTGACACCCCCAGGGCCGTGCGCGCGCGCACGCGCACGCTCGCGTGCGCGGCAGCGCTTCGACAGCGCTCACGCCCGGCAGCGCTGCCAGGCGGGTGCTTGGTGCTTCTTATCCGTCAACGCCACCGCAGCCTACCGCGCCGCCCGAGGCCCTCGCCTTGCCCTGCCGCCCCTCCGGCCCCCCTCGCCCGCTGCTCGGAAACAAACGAGCAGCCCCCGCGATACCCCTCCCCACCAGGCGCGTGCGGCTGCGGGCGCCAGATGCCGCCGCGGCCGCCGAGCGGCTGGCGGTTCTGCGGTCCGAGGTCGCGGCCCTGATGGTGGTGTCGGCCCTGCAGGACGGTACAGCCCTGCCCCTGCTACTGCTTGCGCCGCTGCCCGGCTGCGGCCCCGGCGCCGCCGGGCAGGTGCCGCCGGCGCCGACGGACCTGCACTGGCAGTGGGCAATCGCCCAGCTCGAGTTTGAGCCTGCACAGGCGCGCCTGCTAGTGGGAGGGGTGGGGTTGCAATGATGCACATGAGCATAGGGGCGCCCCGTACGCGCCCCCAACAGGCGCCGCCCGCTTGTTTCCCGCCCGGGGCCCCGTGCGGCCAAGCCCGGGCGGCGGCGCTGCGGGGATCTTCTCACCCTTCTTTGCTCTTGCGCGCCCTGGCCATAAGCCAGCAGCAGCCCCCTGCTGTGCTCGACGAACCGGGAACAAGGCCGCCGCCCCCTGCCTCCCGTGGTTCCTTTGACCGCATAAGATCGAGCTTGCTCTGGCAGCCCTCGACACGTGGGAGGGACGCCTGGCCCTCATCCACGCGGACCGCTCGCGCCTCAGGGCTGACGCCGCCGCCGCGCGCGGCGCGCCCGCGCGGCTGGCGGAGATCGTCGGCGAGCTGAACGCCAATCTGCAGGAGGGGGTCTGCAACTACCTGACGGCGTGGCTGGTCGTCTTCTGCAACGTCGCGAGGCCAGAGCAGTTTGCGGCGTACATGCTTGCGTGCGCGCCGTGGGTGCCGTCGATGCCGTGCGTGCAGGCCGGTCTGCGGGCGCTGATGGCCGCAGCGCCGGCGGCGGCGCCTGCAGTGTCGGCGGGGCCTGAGTTGTCGATGTCGGGTGGTGCATGACGCGTCTGTACTTGATTGGATTCCATTTTGCACATTTCTTTTTATGATAGGAAGCTGCGGCTCTCCCGCGGCGCCTCCGTTGGGGCCGTCGCGAGCTGCGACGAAGCTGCCGACCGGCCCTGCACAGACAGCGCACCTGTGCGCGCCTGTTGCATGGCGCGCCTGTCACATGGCGCGCCTGTCGCGGGGCGTGCTTTTGAGCGCTGCCGCGCTGCTCTCGCCCTCATGCGCTCCCCCTAATAAGCCCTCGGCCGTTTGCATGCCTGCCTGCTCTCCGCACATGGTGTGATGTTCTTCAAATTTTTGAGACCCTGAGCATGTTTTCTCTTACCCCTGCCCCGTCTAGGGCCCAGGTGCAGCTCACCTTTGGCCCCACACAAGCGCCGTCTCTAGGGCTTTGCATGTACTGACGCGCTCTGCGCCCCCTTTTATCCCCCTCGCAAGGACAGGGGTCCTCCATAGCCACTCGATAGCACTCCTGACAACTGCGGCGTCGTGGCGCACACGGCCTCTCGCAGACTCCAAGTACAGCTGACTGGTGAAAAGCCTGCAGCTCCTTTCTTGAGTCGATTGAGCCCTTCACGGATGCAGTGTAATGCCTCGGAAAACCATCTTATTGTTCCATCTTAAGCCCAGCCACTTGTGGTGGGGTCACTGCGACCTTGCCTCGATATACAGTGCAGATATAAGGCACACAGCAGATATAAGGCAGTGGGGAGTGTGGCGATGGGTGCCTGCAGTGGCGCATAGGTGGTCATCGGGCAGATGCATTTGCAGCTGCAGTGCTGCGGCAGCGGCACGTGCCGTTTACTTTGCCAGAGCACTTGCAGCGCAAGCGGCAGGTGGCGGGGCAAGGGATGCAACGTTGCACTGGGGGCTCATGGGCTTGCGACACATCCGCCAAGGAATGCTCACATCACCAAGATCTGATACTCGAACGCGTATCTGCATACACCACGCCCAAGCGGGTGTGCGAGGCTCCAAGCGCCTTCACCACTACCAACAGGCCCTTGTAACAATTGAAGGATGTCTAGTGATATGAGTGCATCAGAACGCCGCTTGAGAGTGCTCTCGGGGCACTTGGCACCCGCAGCAGAGGTGGAGCTCACTTCGATCGCGCGCGCCAGCACGAGCGCGTCTAGCAGCAGCACCTTTGCATCTGCGACAGGTCAGCCCTCGTCCTACGCACGCGTCCACGGGGAGCCATCGCGTGCGCCGGCGGTGTGGCGCGAGATCCCAAGCGTCGCGCGGGAGCAGCTAGAGGATGTCAAGTACCACAAAGCAGTCGGCGAGGGCATCGCCAAGGTGGGTAATCTAATTGTTTTAGACATTGACACTGATATGTGTACTGGTTCACGGCCTGCAATGAGTTGCCTGAAGGCTGGGATACGGTCGAGTCAACGCCTGCCGCACCGTCCGCAGATCACCATCAACCGGCCGGAGAAGCGCAACGCCTTCCGGCCTCGCACGGGTGCGCGTGGTTTGAGCCTCGGATCCGCCTCATCATGGCCTCGTCTGCAGCGTGTGCCGTGCCATGCCGTGACCTGCTTGCAAGGCGTCCGCTGGGTGCCCCGCTGTGCCATCAGGATCGGCCGGGTGGCTGTGTCGGGCCCACCAATGCAATCAAATCCGCCAATGAAATCCACCACCTCAAAACCCGGCAGTCATGGAGATGTCTTGGTGCTTCTCGGACGCCCGCGACGACCCCTCAATCGGCGTCGTCATCTTGACGGGTGAGCCGGCGCGGCCGCGCCAGCCGAGCCTGCCTTTGCAGACTCGGTGTCTGCACTGCTCATCGCCGCGTCGCGCACCGTGTGAGGCAGTAAGGACGCAGGCTGCACCTGCGGCGCCGCAGCTTCCGCTTTTCAAGCAATGTGAAGCCCCGACACGACTAATTGCCTCTTTTCGGCCGTTCGAAGGCGGCCTCCCAGGCCCCCTCCCTGCTGACGTCGCCGCCCCCGCCCTGGCACCCCGCGCTCGCCCCAAGGCGCCGGCGACCTCGCGTTCTGCAGCGGCGGCGACCAGTCCGTGCGCGGCAAGGGCGGCTACGTGGGCGCCGACGGCGTGGCGCGGCTGAACGTGCTAGACCTGCAGATGCAGATCCGGCGGCTGCCCAAGCCGGTGATTGCCATGGTGGCCGGTTACGCCGTGGGGGGCGGCCACATACTGCACATGGTCTGCGACCTCACGGTGAGTCATTCGGAGGGGAAATGAGACACGTGTGTTGCGCACTTATGACGTGATTGTGTGTGCGGTGGGGGGAGGGTTTGGAGGGCAGCGCGGTGGTGGGGTGTTGGGGGGCAGGGAGGGCAGCGGCTGGGTGCGAGGGGGCGCCGGCTGCCGGCAAGGGACAGGAGGGTTCGGCGAGGGAGGGCAGGCCTGGGGTCTGCAGTCGAGCTGTGTGGTGATATGGACTGAGTCATGGCGGATCCGTGAGCGTGCCCGGCCCAGCCCCCGGCTCGCCGGACGTAAGCGCAGCGGGGCGGCGCGTTCTGGCTCGCCCCAGCGGAGCAGCCGGCTGGCCGTGGCAGCGACGGCCCCACGAGTGGGATATACGGCGGTGCTCCGCAGTCAGTGACGCGCCACTTCCGTCTCCAAAACCTGACGGAAACCCGGATACCCCCCCCGCAGGTGGCCGCGGACAACGCTGTGTTCGGCCAGTCCGGCCCGAAGGTCGGATCCTTCGACGCGGGCTACGGCAGCACCCACATGGCGCGCATCGTGGGGCAGAAGAAGGCGCGGGAGATGTGGTTCCTGGCGCGGCTGTATGATGCCAAGGAGGCGCTCGACATGGGGCTGGTCAACAAGGTGGGAGGGGTGTTCCTGGGCGTGGAGCTGGTCAAGGGGGGGGGGCGTGTCTTGGACATGGGGCTGGTCAACAAGGTGGGGGCAGGGCTTGGGCATGAGGCTGGTCAAGGG
>NW_014012242.1:0-2981 GCF_000611645.1 Monoraphidium neglectum
CGATGCTGCTGTCAGAGTCCGGGGATTACGGCCACGCCGTCGACGAATGGATGGGCCGGTCGGGCTCATTCAGGGCCCCCTCCCCCCGCGCCAGGGGCTCCGGCGGCAGCCCATCACGCGCGGCGCAGGCCGGCTGGCACGTCCCCGCCGGCGGCGCCGGCGGCGGCGCGCCGGCGCCGCGGCTCGGGCGCCTGCTGTCGTTCGGCATGCGTCTGCCGAGCATCGACGGGCGGAGCTTTGGCGTGTCGCCCCGAGGCGTGGCGCCGACCGGTGACGCGGGGTCTGGGTCGCCGCCCACGTCCCCGGGTGCCGCCGGGCGCGCCGCGGCTGCGTCGCCGCAGAGCCGCCGCGCCCGCGCGTGGGAGTAGCCGCCGCGGCCGCCGCAGACGTCGCCGCCGGGGGCGCAGGACGGGGAAAGAAGCACGCAGGCAGCCCCTCTGGACCGTCCGAATGGGCGTGTGGCACGCGCACCAGCAGCAAGGACGTGCATTGCTCGGGAGCACGCGGCGCCCGCGCTTTGGGACCCAGCATCCCTGCGCAGCATCCCTGCAGCTGTCACTGTGCATGTAGCAATTCCTGACATTGCCGGGAGAAGGGGGTGTGTGCTGCAGCAGAGCAGGGTTGATTGCAATTGGTACTGTGCATCCCTTGAACACCAGCCCGTTGAACACCGCTGTGCCACAATTTGGCGTGGCGCCATGTTCCCTGCATGTGAATTTCTCTGTGTGTAAGAGCGGCTGCTGCTCATGTGTTGCAGCAGATCCGCAGGGCCCAACAAAAGCCTGGGTCGCCTGGTGACAAAATTGCTGGCTTGCTTGCTTCACTTCAGCAGTGGCCGGCAAGTGACGGTACCGCTAAATGGATTGTAATGCACGCACCTCACGAAATTACAATGCAGCCATTTGAGGCCGTGCCAATGGGTCAATTGCTCACACAGCAGCATGCCCATGAGTGATGTGCAGGCTGCACGACAGGTGCACCTCGCAATCGAAGCGAGGTGTGGGCTTTTGCACCAAAACGCTGCGCCTCGTACCTGGCCCCGCCACTAGCGCAAGAGGGGCGCCCCTGCTCCGCCTGCTGCTGGTGCGAGCCGCCCCGCTGCGGCCGCGGACGCGCCACTACCCTCCGCCACGCTCGTTGTCTTTGGCTCGGCACCAGGAAGCACGAAAGCCTCACGGCCCGTCGTCCCAGTCATCATCCGAGTCCTCGATCCCCTCCTCCACCTCCACCCCAGAGCGGCCGCCGCCGCTGCGGCGGCCGCCGCGGCCCTTCGCGCGTCCGGCGCCGGGCGCGGCCGGCTCGGCCGGCAGGTAGCCGTTGGCGCGCGCGGCCTCCCGCTGCTCCCGCCTGTCGCGCAGCACCTTGCCTGCGTTCTCCAGGTTCCGCCATTTGTCCTTCAGGTCGACCTGGGTGGTGGTGCGCGTGTATGCGTGTTTGTGCGTGTGCGTGTGTGTGCCCTGATGTGTGCAGGTGTGTATGAGTGCGTGTGTTGCATGAGTGTGTGAAGGTATTGTGTGTGTGTAAGGGGTTGCGGCGTTGTTGTGTTTGTAGGGAAGAGAGTGTGTATGTGTGTGCGCGCGTGTGTGTTTCTTGGCGTGTGGGAGGTCGCTTAGGAAAGGCAGGCATGCACGTCAACACCACCCAAGTGCAAATCGGCCAAGCTTGCAGCTCTGTGGCTTGCACTGAAGGGCAACTTAGATGACCACCAGTCTCAACCCGGCGCTCGTTTCCGAGGCGCCGCAGCTGGTCAGCGATGCCGACACTCCCGCCCAGCGGTCCCCCCCACGCGCCAGCCGCAACGCGCCTGCGTGCGGCTCCTGAGCCGGTCGCCGGCCGCATCCAGGATCGTTCTCCAGTTACCGGGGCCGTGCTGCGGTTGGGGCGGGCGCGCCAGGGGTCATGGCTGGGAAACGAGACAAGGAGCAGCCTGCCGGGCAAGGCGGCGACCTGGAGCGCCTGGAAGCCGCTCGCCTAGGCGCCCGCTCACAGACCCAGGCCCCAAACCACACCACCGCCTGCGCCTATCGCAAATTGTAGCCTCTGCCGACTTCAGGCGGGGCCTCTTTCAACCCCCGGCCAGTACGCGTCGCCACGAAACCCAGCGCGCCCAGCCGCGGTGGCCCTGCAAGCGCAGCAGAACCCCGCGTGACGGCCCCGAGCTAGCGCCCACCGCGTAAGTGAGGTTGACGAGGGCGTCGGTCTCGTCGGGGGTCCAGCGGCACACCTTGCGGCGCTTGAGGGCCGGGCTGGTGTTGATGGCCACCTGGGGTCCACGAGGGGCGCAAGTTGGCCGGTCAGAGTCGATGCGGTGCCACACGGTAAGGCAGAGCCGGGAGGCAGGGGCGGGAGGGGGCCAGGGCATCACAACCCTGCCAACCGCATGCATACGATTTGAGTGGCGCGATGGTATGCCTCCAGCGTCGCGTCTGGCGCTGGAAGCTGCGATCGCACCGTGCCATTCCCCCTCACCGTGTTGCCTCCTGGCAGGGCCACCACCGCTGGGCCGGCCGGCGCCCGCTGAGGCGCGGGACTCGGGCTGTCCCAGCGCATCTCGCGCCCTCGCGCGCCGCCGCCCGCGCCCGTGATGGCGCCGCGCCGCGCGCCCGCGCCGCCGCCGCCGCCGCCGTGCTGCGGGGGCGCAACCGCCGCTGCATGGCCCCGCGAGCCGCCTCTTGATGCCGGTGGGCTGCCGCCTGCCGTTGCTGTGTTCTCTTTGTCATGCCCATCCTCCTCCCCTTCCTCGTCCTGCCGCTGCTGCTGCTGCTGCTGCTGCTGCTGCTGCTGCTGCTGTACCTCTTGTCTGCGCTGTTGGCCCTCCTCTTGCTCCTGCTGCTCCTCCTCCTCCTCCTCCCGCTGCTCTTCCGGCTGCTGCCGCCGCCGCCGGCGCTTCGGCCCCTTGCCTGCCCGAGGCGGCTGCGGCGGCGGCCCCTTCGGCCCGCCCTCGAGATCACTCAGATCCCCGGCCGCGTCAACCGCCGCAG
>NW_014012242.1:3192-9688 GCF_000611645.1 Monoraphidium neglectum
CCGCCGCAGCCCGTCTCTGCTGCCCGTCTTCCTCCTGCCCCGCTGCTGCGTCCTCCTCATCGCCGCCCGCAGCTGCCGGCGCCGCGCCCCCTGCGTCTTCCAAACCCTCCACCGCATCCAGCCCGGGCTCCTGCTTGATCTCCGCCTCACCAACAGGCTCTGCTTCGCTCAAACCGCCCTCGCCCGCGCCGCCCTCCTCCGCGCCCCCGCCCGCGCCACCCTCCTCCGCTGCCCGCCGCAGTGGTGCGAGCGGCTTCTGAGCTGCCGCATCGGCCGTGCGGGGGTCGGGCTTGGCCGCCTTGCTTTGCTGGCGCCGCCGCTTGCCCAGCGCTGCCGCATTGGGTGCCGCTGAGGGCCCATCGTTCACCACTGGCTCCCGCTGCCCACCACCCTCCGCCGCTCGCCCCTCTGCAGGGGCTGCAGCAGGCGCCGCCGCAGCCTCCGCTGGCTCGCCGCCTACCTTCGCGCCCCGCTGCCTCCTGTCCCGCCCGGCCCTCACCGGCGACAAGGCCTCAGCTGGCGGCGGCGCCGCGGCCGCCGCCGCCGCGGTCCCGTCCAACACCTCGGGATCGCCGCCGCCAAACGGCAGCGGCGCGCCGTCCGACGTCGGCGCTGGCCCCGTGCCGCCGTCTGCACCGGGGCCCTCGTCCCGCCGCAGGGGCGGCGAGGGCTCTGACATGAAGACGTCCGCCGGCTTGCCGTAGGTCGCGTGGCCAGGCGCGGGCGGCTGCTCGCCGCCGCTGAGGACCTCCCGGGCGTGCGCCTGCAGGCGGCGCCCCGGCGCGGGTTGCACGGGCGCGCCCTCGGCCCTTTGCCTCCTTCGTCGCGATGCCACGCGCATCAGCCTTAAAGCAACCCCTCAGCCGCGCTGCCAGCGACCGCTGGCTGGCTTGGCGGGAGGCCCGGGGGGACGACCGTTTGCCGCGCAGCGCCTTGCCTGGCGCCCGGCCGGCTCTAGAACGGGCCGACTGCGGGGTATAACAACGCATTTTCGATGTACTCCAGTCTCATCACGATGCCCCGCCCGGCCACAGCAGCGCACCTGCAGGTATGTCGGCCCCAGCTCCTGCCAGGCCGCGTTTGCATAGGCTTCAAGGTCGGCCTGCAGCGCCGCCGCGTCGAACAGGGCCTCCACGCGGGCCGTCAGCGCCTCCACGTCCCCGGGCGCCAGCCCGCCGCCCGCACAGGCGCCCAGCTCGGCGACCACCTCGGCGGCCCTGTCAGCGGGTGTTGTGGGGTGGCGTGTACTTGTGGATCGTGTGTAAACGCACTGTGCGTACGCATTCGTGCACGCGCGCGTGTGTGTACGCACGTGTGCGCCGAACAAGTGCGAGCTGTGCACCTTGCATATTTTAGCTCGCAGCTTTGCTGGCGTGCGTGCCATTTTGTACCCTGCATGCACGCACATGCAGCGCCTGTACGCGTGATTACACACACACACACACACACACACACACACACACACAAATTGATTCATGCGCGCGCGCACGCTCGCGTTTCCTCACTGGGCCCGCCCCACCTGTCGCGCAGGTCTGTGTCTGGCAGAATCGCCTCCAGCTGGCTGTCCTGCAGCAGCCCCTCAAGCACCTCCTGCACGCGCCCAACCTCTGGCGCCGCGCCCTCCTGGCGCACCGCGGCCGCGACGCCTCGCGCCAGGTGCAGCGCAGCGGCGGCAGCGAGCAGCGGCGCGGGCGGCGTGATGCGTGCGAGGTCAACGGCAGCGGGGAATTCGCCAGCGCAGCCGCCCGCCAGGCTGGCGATGCTGCCGAGAGCGACCAGCACGCCGTCTGAATCTGCCGTGTTGAGCTGATCTGCTGGCGTGAAGGCCGGCAGCATACACCGCAGCAGCAACCGGCATGTGACTGGCGCTGGCACGCTGCAGGGTGCACCGGGTGCCCCAACTACGCCGTACACAAGCGCTGATAGGTGCTCCAGCTTGTCTGCATCTAAGTCCTCCATAATGAGCATGTGCTCAAACCACCAAACCAGCGCAAGAGGCGCGCTCCGTCCCCTCGTCGCCATGTTGCGAGATCACAAGAGTGCCGATCCGCTGGCAAACTCGAAACTATATTCTAGAAATTGTGCAACATATTTCTGTTGCAGTGCTGTTGCTTGAGCTGTCATCAAGGGCTACCAGAGCCCCAAATTTGAAAATGCTGCCCAGTGGCTGGCCTGCATTACTAGTGCAACTTACCCGTAACGTTCTGGACTCATACAAATGCTGCTACCTGCAACGCTGGAACACGTCAGTCACCAGTGCCTCGCGCCAAGGCGTGCTGTGTGTGCTTTGTGTGCTGCGCGCACTCCTGTGTGGCAGACTGCGACACTGCCCGTTCGCAGCACAGTGCGTTGCCCTGTAATGTTGGGATATGTTGGGAGATCCCCTCTGTTTTTCAAGGGATTTTCATCGAGTGTGGCGCAGATAGAAGGCACCAGTGTGTGCAGGGAGCAGCGTGAAAAAGGGTGAAGGCTTTGTGTTCCATAGGCCGTTGCAGTGCCAGACATGGGTCAGCAGGGTTGGGGTATCAGCATATCACAGTGGGACCGGAGGCTGGCAGGTGCAATAAAATATAGTGGTGAACAGCTCAATGTGCGCTTTGTGGGACACGTGCATGGCGTTGTTTTCACAGCATGCAAGTTTGCTGGGTGGTGACTCCTCCGTGCTCTCAACCATTGTAAACAGACGCGCTCCCGTACCGCCTCAGTCGCATTACAAGGAGCTCGGCTGCCCCGCCTACCACCTTTCAAGAAGCAGGTCCCTAAGCCTCCCCGCCCTCCGCCGCTGGCACGCCGCCCCACACATAGCCTGCGAACTCCGGGTGCTCCACCAGCCGCTGCTGCACCCACTTGGTCGCGAACAGCAGGTGGTCCACGTTCACGCGGCCGCCCACCGGGGTGGACGCCACGTCCACGTACTGGATCTTGCCGTCGGGGGACACCAGGAACCACCCGGGCTCGCCAAAGCGCCAGTCGATGGGCTGGTAGTGGCGGGGGTCGCTGACGTAGAGCCCCAGAGTGCGCAGGTCGGCCTCTGCAGGGGGTCCCGGAGGTGGAGATCATGGGTGGCACATTCGTAAAGAAAACAAGGATTTGATGCTGCAGGATTGCTGCGCCTTTGGCGCCCGAGCGCTTGGTGCTGCTGGTCTGCTGCTCCGCTCGCGCCAACCCCTTGCTAGTCGACGCACGCGCGCCCTCCCCGGCTGCCGGCCGCCGCTTGCCTTTCAGGCCCGCTCCCACGGGGAACGTCACGCCCCAGTCCGCCGCCGTCTTTTCGGCGACGTCCAGAGGCTCCGCCGAGATTGCGACGACGTCGATGCCGGCGTCCTGGAGCTTGTCAAGCTTGCCCTGCACATCCTGCAGGGTGCCCTGGCACAGAGGGCAGAAGAAGCCGCGGTAGGCCACCACCAGCAGGTGGCGCCCCTCTGCAGGCTTGAGGTCAAGGGAGCCCCCGCCGACCTGGGGGCGTGGGGCGAAGGAAGTCGTGTTTGGTGGGGCCGAGGAATGAATGGGGATGCCGCCTGTGTCGCTGCAGCTGTGCAGCCGCAGGGCTCGGCATGCAGCTGGGCGGCCCGCGCCGCCCAGCTCCTGGATTGTGAGCGCACCTTCGCAAGCGACAGGGCAGGGAACACGGTCCCGGGCAGCAGCGTGCGGTGGGTCGCCATTGAAATGTGGCGCAAGAGCGATGGACCAAGAGTGGTCTGCTGGCAGGGGTCGCAGCGAAATTGCGAACACCGGTGTGGTGTGGTGCTGCAAGCGCTGGTGGCCGTGGCGTGTCCGTGGGCACCTGCTTGCAGTGAGGGCGGACCTCAAACAGATATGTGCATTTGTTCAAACAGCTGCTCACATGAGTGCTCGCTAGCGCTCCTGAAAGCTATCACCCCGGAATCTCCTCTCCTTACGAACTGATCTCATGATCAGCGACCACCCATCGTCATGCCGCAATGAACACTCCACAATGGCGTCGTCGTGGCTGCAATACATACAAAAATGGTTCTTTACTGTTGTACGCTGGCACGGTGCGGCAGGGGAGGATGTCGGTTGTCTTTCCGGGGCCCTGCACAGACTGCGGTCAAACCTGGGCTGGCAATGCACTCCGTTCAACCCACATGACAAACTCGTGGGGCAGTTGGTGGTGTAAATTGCTGGATTCTTGAACACCAGGGACAGCCGGCATCAGCAGAGTGCCTTCCAACACACAGCATCGGCACATGCTCAACGGTTGAGCAGAATATTTTGGGTTGAGCGGCTCAACCCGAAAAATTCTTACGGCAGGTTCCTTACTGCACACTCCATTGTATCATCTAAAAGATGCATGAACAAAAGTTATCTGACAGCTTGGTGCAGCACCAATGTTTAGGACCAAATCCTGTGGCAATCAGCACGGCTCTGGTTCATCTCACAGAGATGTGTACTTTATGCATGCCAGCAAAACAAAACGCTCCAGTGGGTAATTACAAGATTACCTATTTGTAATTGATTGCACTATGCACGGAGCGATAATCAATCGTGGAACACCCCGCCATCCATTGAGCAGTGCACCAGTCAGCACAGTCAGCCCTCAACGGGCGCGGATCGTCGTCACATGGGTAGCCCGCTGCTCGGCCACCAACAAGGAAAATGTGATGCATAATATCATTCTTATTGATCAATACCGCGCGTTCTTGCAACTTTATACAATTCGTGTTGTGTACATACCGAAACAGCCAGCTGCACCGCGTCTATATTGCTCGCTCGACCTCTTTATATGTTGAAAAGAACACTGTCGCTTTCACAAAAGCAAGAGCTGCGCGGAAAGCCTGTCGAAGGGTGCTCCGGGTAGCACGCTACCGCCCCACGGCCGACACTCTGCGGCCCGGGCTTGCGCCGCGTGCAAACTCCATTGCGCTGCTGGTAGCCGCCAGCGATTGCGGCGGCGACCTAGTCAACAGAAATCTTTTGAAATGGCTGCAGCCAAGCTTCAGCTCGCCCTCTTTGTGCTTGCGTTGGCAGCTGCAGGGGCAGCGGCCGCAAGGTGCGCCGCCTCTCCTTACCTCGACTCTGCAACTCATGCGTGCAGCAGTTGAGAGGGAAGCTCACACTATTTGATATCGTGTATGATCGATGAAAATCAGCAACTCAATCAACATAAATGTGGCAGACTCAGTCTTTCATGCGCGACCCCCCTCGCTGTCGCCCCCCCCCCCTCGGCCGCCCTACAGCTCCGCCGCACCGAGCCAGGCCGCCGCGGCCGCCGCCGCCGCGCGGGCCTCCCGCCGCGGCCTCCGCGGCGCCGCCAACGCCGAGTTCCCCAGCACCGCCTCGTGCCGCAAGTTCGAGGGCTACCAGGGCCTCCGGGAGTCGCGCCGCCCCCCGCCCTACGTGCTGGCGCCCGGGTACGAATCCCAGGGCCCGACGCCCTGCCGCACCTCCTGCGACTGCCACGACACCCGCGTCTGCAAGTTCGACGGCTGGGGGGCCCCGCGCTGCTGGCCAGCGACGACGCCCGATTGGCAGAAGGGCGGGTGGTCGTGGTCCATGGGCGGCGACAGCGTGTTTGGCAGCTGCCTCAAGAACGACGCCTACAAGTGGGAGCCGGCGGCGGGCGAGCAGCTGCCGGAGGGCTCGGGGGATGCGGACAGGCGTGTGTGCCTGAACTCATGCCAGTGCGATGGGACGGACCTCTGCACTGAAGACGGCTGGTGCATGGACGGGCCAGGTGCGCTCTGCGCGGGCGGCCAGTCCCCTTTGAGGGGGGATTGCGCAGGATTGTGCCGGTGTACGTGCAGGCGGCGATCAGTGGGCGCTTGACAGCCTGCCTTATTGGGAGGCTAAGGCCAGGTCAGATATGCCAATAGGCCACAGGAATCCTGGGTAGCAAAGGGGTATGAAACTCACTCATGTGTCACCGCCCCAATCCCGCCCCGTGCATTGCAGGCGTCCTCGGGCAGGGCACGCCGTTCCTGACGTGAGGCGGCTCAAAGGCGTCGACGTCCCCTGGACATCTCATGATGTCAGCTTGTACCTCTGTGATTTGCCACTGCGCAGGGCAGCGATCCGCGCCCGATAGTTTGATGAGAGTTGCTACATTCTGATTACATATCCTGCCCACGTCTTGCTTGTGCACAGAAAACGCTCCTCTGATAATCGACGCAGAAATGGGCATATGCCGGCGGCAACAAGGCACCTATGCATTGAGTATACGCACAGCGACAAGGACCAGGGCGGCGGGGAACCGTTTGCTATGTGACATAGCCTGCGAAACCAAAAACCTGTTCGTGAATGAAAACCATGCAAAGCAGCAAAACATACATCCGCACGACACAGCTACAATTTTATGAATGAAAAATATCCCTAGATACATCAGCCAGAACCAAACAGCAGCGCAACATACAGCTCCCTATCTCAGATCAAGAGGGCGAACATCGTCATCAGGTTGAGAACATTGTTAGATGCGTCACATCAGCGCGCGCGCGCACACACGCACACACGCACACACACACACACACACACACACACA
>NW_014012242.1:10353-12599 GCF_000611645.1 Monoraphidium neglectum
CACACACACACACACACACACACACGCATATACCGACACACACATGCATACAGATGCACGCACACAAACAGCGGGGTTGCATCTCCTCACTCGTCCGCCGAGCGCGAAGGCAGGTTGCCAAGGAACTGCTGCGGCCCCTTGATCCCCGGCGGCTTGCGCCACGACGGGGGCCGCAGCACCTCCCAGCACCACGCCGCAAACAGCAGCCGCCGGTAGCCCACGAGCCACGCGGCCGCGGCGATCAGCAGGCAGCGGCCGAAGAAGAGTGCCGTGGCGAGGGGGTCCTGGCCGCCCATCATGGCGCGCAGGCGCTCGAAAATGCAGGCCAGGTCGTCGATCCGGTTTTGGACCTGGGGGGCGGCGCCAAGGTGTGCAGTCATTGATAAATTGTTGGTTCATTTGCGGCTTACATGTGTCGCTGTAATTGTGTGTGTGAATGTGTCTGTTTGAGTGAGTGTGTGTGTGTGTGTGCGCGCTCTCGAGTGTGTGAGCAGCACATAGTTGGCCCAGTTGGGCACAGCTGGGGCAAAATCAGATTGGGCAGACAACATATGATGAGTCTTGGATGAGACACCGCATGGCTGAACGTAGCAGAGTTCAAGGGTGCTGGACTCCTGGCGTTGGTCACATACAGAAATAATCGCACGCCTGGTCCTAGCTCCCTCAACCAGTGGCACACAAACCTCCCCCAAAAAGTCCTCAAAGCAAGTGCAACCCAGAAACGCGCCACGCCCACCTGCAGGGAGACGCGCAGCAGCTGCTCGTACCGCCGCTGCAGCGCCCTCAGCCTCCGCGGCCGGAACATCATCGCCGCGGCCGAGTCGCCCCCCTCCCCGTCCCCCGCGCCCCGCTCTGCACGGCCGCCCGCAACCCCCCTGCTGCTGCTGTAACCGCCGCTTGCTGACGAGGCGTCGTCCTCATCGTCCTCGTCATCGTACTCCTCGCCGGGTGCGTCTGCGGGCAGCAGGCCCACGGTGTCAAACAGCTCTCCCAGCTCAACCCCCAGGTACTCCACCAGGCCCTGCCATCATGTATATGATTCATTGGCAGAAACCAGTTGACGAGATTCACAAGAATTAGATGGTGGGCGTAATGACCCTGGTTGAAGGATCAAACCTTGTGAAGGTGATGTTGATTATGCTTGATATGCAAGCTGAAAGCCTGCTGGTGTTTGCATTCGGGCCGGAAGCAAAGGTGCCGCCGGTATTGCAGGTGCATGGATCCGCAGGGCTTGATGCATCGAGAGGCGGCAGCTGATGGGAGATCAGACGACGTGCTGATGTTTGCGCCTCACACCCGGGCGTCGAGCAGCGCAGGGTCGGCGGAGGGAGATGAGTCGTGAGCGCCTGGGGGGCAGAGGCCTCGATACCAGATGCATGCGCTCCCAGCAGACTTTCCCAAAGCCAACACCGGTGAATGAGCCGCACCTGGCGCAGCACGCGCCGCAGGGCGAAGGCGCTGCGCCAGAGCAGGAGGGCGAGGAGCGTCTCCCGTGGGTAGAATATGACGAACCACGCCACCACCACGCTCAGCAGGTTTTGCCTTGAGAGGGCAGTCAAGGATCGGGTGGGGATGGGCGGGGTGGGGTCGGCGGGGAGCAGCGGGGCAGAGCTGGGTTGGGGACCGTGGCGGGCTCTCAGGCACAGCGCTGCGATGGAATCGAGGTCACCATCTGGGCGGCCTGCGCAAAGCCTTTGCTAATAAGCCAAGGAAAGAATAGCGTCCTTTGCAGGGTTCGATTTTGTCTGGTCCATCCGTAACAACGCTGCGGGGCCTTGCACCACGTACGGCGCCACTCCCGACTTCCCATGTGCCGTGGCCCTGCGGCCGCCCTCACCGCGGCCTGCGCCAGGCCTTGAGCTCCCGCTGCCACGTGAGTAGGGAGCCCAGGAAGGAGAGCGCCTCCTTGAAGCGCGCGATGTTGTACCTGGCGCGGCCAGGGCGGGGCACAGCGCGGCACGGCATTTCGAAGTTTGCGCACACCTTGGGGCAGCTGCCGCGAACCGCCGGCTGCACCGACAGGCTCTCATGTGGATGATAGTGCGGTTGTAAGCTCTTTTAGTGGCCGACAACCGCTTGTAGTCTGGTCGTTCATGTTTAGTCAAGACGGTTGCCGAAGACACCCGGCCCCGCGAAGGGAGGCGTCCGCCCCACGGCCCCCCACCCACGCACCTGGCGCGCGCCAGCCGGAAGCGCTCCCGCCCCGTCTCCAGCACTTTCCACGCGACCGCCCGCGGCACCGGCGG
>NW_014012242.1:13050-15992 GCF_000611645.1 Monoraphidium neglectum
CCCGCCCCGTCTCCAGCACTTTCCACGCGACCGCCCGCGGCACCGGCGGGTCCGCGGCCGCCAGCCACGACACGACCTTCTCGTGGTGCCGGTTGGCGATGGCGTCGCGGTTGGCGCGGTGGAAGAGGTTTATAAGGTGCACCGTGGGGGGGTAGGGGGAGCGCTCGTAGGCGGACAGCAGGCGGCGGCGGTCCGGGATGAGGCAGCAGAAGGAGGACAGGACGGTGCCTGCAGGGGAGGGGGGGAGGAAGAGGTTTGTGGTGCCGGCGAGGGGGTGCAGGAGAAGGTGGTGGGCGAGGTGATGGCACATGCTGTGGGTCAAAGCGTGGTGTGAGGGCTGATGGGAGGCGGAGCAGCAAGAGTGCCTGGGTCCTTGCAGTGCTCAAATACAGCGTTAGCCCAAGCACGGCTGGTGGGTGATACAAGGCACTGAGGACGGGCTGGCGCGAGTGGTGCCGGCGGGCAGTCGCGCGCCCAGCCCCTTTGGCGCGCCGCAGCGCACCTGCGCAGGCGCGCTGCTGCGTGCGCTCGTCCCGGGCGTCCGACCGCAGCCGCAAGGTCTTGAACTGCTCCCTGCGCGCAGCGGATGACGGTAGGCGTCACGTATGGAAAGCGGCAGGCGCACGGTGCGCTTGGGGCGCGCCGGTGCAGGTGATGCACAAGCGCGCGCGGCTCCTGTCCTGCCAGGCAAGGCGAGCGGCCTACATCCAGCCGCCTGTTTCAGCAGGCTCGGCGCTCCGCCCGACGCCACCTGACAGCCGCTACCTGCACTTCAATCCTTAATCAGGTGCGCTGCTGCATATGGCACGCGTGCATGCGGCCCGCAAGATAACTGAAGAAGTGCCCCCCCCTCTCCACCTGTTGTTGATGACCAGCAGGTTGCTGATGCGGTAGAGGCTCTTGCCCAGCACCTCTGGCCGCCCCCGCCGGCCCTCAGTGTAGGCCACCAGGCTCAGTGTTGTGGTGGGGTGGTAGATGGGGACCTGGCAGGGGGAGGCAGCATGAGAGAGGCGGAAGTCTGAAAAGGTGCGTGGCAGGTGGGCAAGCGCGTGTGCTGCTAGCTGCGTGCATACGCACGTGTGCGCTTGTGTGTGTGTGTGAGTGCGCGCGCAATCATGTGTGTGCTTGTGCGTGTGAGTGTGTTTTGTGTGTGTATGTGTGCAAGTGTCTGCGTGTGTGTGTGTGTTGGTGTGTGCATGTGTGTGTGTGTGTGTTCGTGTGTGCATGAGTGTGTGTGCCGGGCCCACCTCCAGCTGCCACTCCAGCTCCGCCCCGTGCCGCATCCTGCTCCTGGCCCAGTGAGGGCCCAGCTTCAGCACCACGCTGTAGCCCCTGCAGGGGCGCAGGGGTGGGAGCGAGGGTGGCGCCACTCTCCATCAAGGAGGAATTGCATGAAATGTGGAGGGGCACCGCCCGCACATTCAGCTGTATCTGTCAAGCCAGTCGCCCTCGTTCATGATCGCCAACAGAACCAACAGTCGCTTTTCTTCCTGCCTTGTTGCCAGGGACTGCACAAATGCAGCTCCATTGTCAAGGACAACTCAGCTCCAAATCGCGTCAGGCCATGCGCTATCAAATATCGGCCCCTCACTTTGAGGGCTCGGGGGTCAGCTCAACCCTGTGTATCACCAGCTTCAGCCGCGCCAGCGGCCCGTCGTGCGTCGCGCCCGCCAGGCTGTTGGGCAGGCCCGCGATCGGGCTCGGCGCCGGCAGCTGCGGCTGTTGCGGCGGCGCCGCGGGCATGAAGGCCGCGGCGATTGCCTCGTCGACAGAGGCGTCGGGCGGGGGCTGCGTGGCGGCCGGGGTGCGGCGCCGCCGGGCCATCTGGTGCGTGCACACGGCGCGGTCGGATGGTGGGGCAGCGAGGGCATGAGTATTCAATTGTATGACCAGCATTCTTCACATGCAGCGGCGAACAGACCGGGCAGTGGTCTGACACAGATTGCGCCTTCTGCAACCGCCCCGCCGTTTTCCTTGCACTGGGCCCGAAACCACACGATCCACTTTACGGTGTCAAACACAGCCACCACCAAGGGCTTTCCTCCTTGCTGCTTGTGACCCACCTGCTTGAGGATGTTCCACCGCTGCTCCTGCGACGCCTCCTGCGCCGCCGGCGCGCGCGGCGTCGCGGCCGACACGGACAGCGCCGGCACGCCGAACGCCGAGGCGCGCGCGTCCGCGTCGGCCGCGTGGCATATGATCTCGGCCGCGGCGCCCTCCATGCCGGGCAGCGGCAGCCGCATGCCTGGGAGCTGGTTCTGGCGCGCCTGCTCGCCATGTGGTTTGAGGCGCGGAATGAGAGGCGGTCCAACCAGGTGGTGGTGACGGGCGGTTGAAGGTGCAGTGCGAGAGGCAACTTGAGGAGGCGCAGGACAACAGTCGGTTGCACAAATCGACTGCGCGTAGCCATTTATGCCAGCATTGATGAAGCGCCCTTTGCCCTCAATCGAAGCGTGCCACTGTTGAGAAGGGCCAACGCTGCAGCGTAGGTGGTCGGTGCGTTGCGGGGCGCGCCGGGTCAGCGTACGGCTGGCAGCAGGGACGCCGGCGGCCACGCACCGCGTGCACCCCGAGCCAGGTGGTGGGGGGCGGCGGCGACTGCATGAGCAGGTCGATGGAGCTCCACTCCGCGCGCGCCACCAGCCGGCCGCCCGGCAGGCCCTCGCCGCGCAGCACCACCTCCAGCACTACACGCTTGTCCTTCAGGGGGCTGTCGGTTGATGGGGGCAAAGCAATAAAGGCGTGGGGTGTAAGGCAACACAGGGGTGTTCAGCA
This sequence comes from Monoraphidium neglectum, assembly GCF_000611645.1. Classification (NCBI taxonomy): domain Eukaryota; kingdom Viridiplantae; phylum Chlorophyta; class Chlorophyceae; order Sphaeropleales; family Selenastraceae; genus Monoraphidium; species Monoraphidium neglectum. The sequence continues at coordinate 15,826 of NW_014012242.1, forward strand.
TTGCAGCAGAAGGTTGGCCGCTTGGGTACTGCCAATTGAGCAGCGCGTCATCTCAGCCGCGCCCCAATCATCATCTAGACACCCGCCCTGGCGTTGCCTGCGGACCAGCTGATGGTTCCAAGGTGTCCAGACCCACACGCTGCGTTTACAGACCTTGCCCCCTGCCC
>NW_014012241.1:0-13260 GCF_000611645.1 Monoraphidium neglectum
GGTGAGGGGTTGGGGTTGCCGGGGTGGTGGTTGGGCGTGGGTCGCGGTGGTTGGCATGTGGGTAGGTGGGGTGAGGATGATGGCGCTGGCCGCGGGAGGGGGGGAGGGGAGACCAGGAGGCGTGCACCATGGGTCGGTGGGCAACAGGCGCCGTGTGCCCGGGTTTCGCGGGCGCGCCCTGGCCCAGGCTGGCAGCCTGCATGCCGCCTCCACTCCGCAGGCGGCGGCGCTGCCCGGGGCCCAACCAGCAGGCGCGTGCGAGCACGCCGCCGTTCCCCCCTGCCGCCTCTCACACCTGTCCCATTGAAGCAGACGCCCCGCCGACGGAAAGAGTATCTGACATGACATGATGCAGAACCCCAGATCACTCAGGTCTCCCAGATCTCCCAGATCAGCGAGATCACCTTGTGCAGCAGGGTGTGCGTCGCCAGGTCGTGCACGTGCACCTCGCGCGCCGCCGCCACCAGCAGCAGCCCGCTGCGCGCCGCGACGTCGAGGACCCAGTCGCTGTAGCGCAGCACGCCGACGCACGCCCAGCTGCAGGTCAAGGGGCGAGGTGGGGGTGTTGATGCGCGGCCGCGGCGATGAGCGCGGGTCGCTCATGTGGCGGCCATGCCGGCGCGTCGCCGGCGGCAAAGGCGCGATTTCAAACAATTCCTTGGCCGTCCGTGCCGAAGCCTATGCCGAAGCGAATCGGCGAAACAGCATTGGGACCGCTCCTGCTATCGAGTCTCGCTCCCTCTCCGAAAGAGGCAGGGACGCACGCCCGAGGTTGAGGGGGGACGCTCACTCTTCCGAGCGCTGCCACACGCGCACGCTGGTGTCCCAGCTGCCGCTGTACAGCGCCGCCCGCGTGAGACTGAGGCTCGTGATCGGCCCTATGTGACCCGCCAGCTTCCGCTCCTTGGACGCCAGATCAAACAGCCGCGACCCGTCCTCGTACGGCCCGCCCTCCAGATCCAGATCCAGATCCATGCGGTTGTCCCTGCCGGCAGAAGACGAGGGGGCGGGCGCCGCCAGGGAGCTCTCCCAGAGGCGGACCACGTGGTCGCTGCCGCCAGAGGCCAGAGCTCCGTCGTCCAGCGCAACGGCGCGGACGGTGCCGCCGTGGGGGCGCGAGGCGGAGGCGGGGACGCCCTCCCGGAGGTCCCAGAGGCGCACTGTGCGGTCGAGGGAGCCTTTCGGGGGCGGTAGGGAGGGCGGAGTGCACGTGTTTCTCAAAGCTTGTGTGTGCGTGCGTGCACGTGTGTGTGTGTGTGTGTGTGTGTGTGGTAGCGAGATAGAGGGAGGGGGGGAGTGCGTGGTTGCACGAGCCCAGGATCAGGACGGGGTTATATGTGCAGGCACGCCACACATTTATGCGTGCAATGAAGACCACGCGCGCTGCCCAGCAGGCGCTGGGGCGGGCGGCCAAGCCGCGAGCCCGGACCCTCGACAGCACAGCAGGCTGCGGGGACAGAGGCCCGCGGCCCTGATGCGCGCCCCCACCTGTCGCCAGCAGGTTGTGCTGCGGCAGCAGCTGCAGCGCCTTCACGCCCCCTTGGTGGCCGTACAGCGAATCAGACGTGTACTTGCCCGCCCTGATCGGGGTCGAGTGCGAGGTGGGGGCCGGCGTGGCGAGGCCGCAAGCAGTGTGGCGGGGACGGCGAACCGCTGCAGCTGCGGCACGGCCTCTGCCACAGCCGCGTCTGCGATCGAGCGACCCAGGTGGCCCCCGCCGACCCGTCGTGCGGCCAAAGTCAGGTGGCGGCGGGGCAAAGCGCCCGGGACAAGCGCGCCGGCGAGCTCGCGGGCCGGCCTCGGCGGGCGCCGAGCGCGCGCGCGCGCACCAGGAGCGCGCGCGCCGCATCTTCTGGCTGTAAAGCGCCTGCCACGACGGCCGCTGCGCGGGGCCCTCGTCGCGCGCGCGCAGGCGCCAGCGGCTCAGGAACGCGGCGCGCCAGACCTCACTAAGGTCTGGTGGGGGGATGATGTGTTCGCAAGGGGGCAAGGCGGGGGGTTCAGCAAGGTGTATAGGGTGCATGGCAAGGGAGCCACAGGCCATCACCTTGGCCAGCCGCACAAACCGCCGCCGCGAGCGAAGCAGCGTGCTCTGAATGCGCCGGCAGTCGCTGCCGCCCCTGCTGCTGCGGTTGGTGCTCCCGCTGCTGCTGCTGCTCGTTGCAGGGGACGCACCCCGGGCTGTGTTGAGCGAGTAGAAGTGCTTGCAGGTGCTTGTGGCGCGGCACAAGTCCCCAGTCGCCACCGGGAGCAGCGACAGGATGCGCGGCAGCACTGCAGGACGGGGAGCGCAGTAACAAGGAGGCATGCAAGCGGTTGGGGCGCGGCGAAATGTGCTGCGGGCGAGGTCGGACAGGGCGCACGCCTGTACAAAGCTGTGACGGCACAGGACTGCTGCAAGAGGACAGACCATTCATAAAGAGAGCCCGCCGATTGACTAGACGGCACAGGGTGCGCTGGGACTGCGACTGCGCGCGGGCGATTGGGGTGCGTCGGGCGCACCATCGTCCACTTCGCTGATGTTGGTAGCCGAGGGTGCATCCTCCTGCCGTGTGCGCCGAGCCAGGTCTCCCGGTGGCTCATCCGGCTCGCCACCGTCATCGTGGGCTTGCGGCATACAGCTCCAGGTCCGCTCTGTGCGAGGGGCTATGGGTACCTCGCCACACCGCTTGGGCGTTGGTGAGGTATGCGTGCTTTGTGTTGAACTAAAAGTCACAGTGACGCAACTCTTGAACATGTAAAATCGCTGCGGTGCCCCTCGCAATGTCCTTGGGACGTTGCTGACGAGTCCGGGTGGTGATCTCACACCACCCCGCTTCCGTACTCACCATTGATACATCCTGGGTACTGGTGTTACGAATTAGCTGGGTTCGGCTCAAAACCTGCGCAGACCAGGTGTCTGGGCGACAGGTTTGACCGGATCACCACATCCCGCAGACGACGACGCACCCAGCCCTCGCTCAAGCTGCGTCAGACACCGACAGCCTGATGTACCGCTGTGCCGCACGCGACTGAGCATGCGCAACCACAAACCATGCTCCCATCGCTTTGCTTTCACGGAGTCTGTCTTGGCAAATCTTGCTGGACACCTGAAAACACCTGCGCCCTTGCAAAAACCTACTGCCCACCACCCAACAAACCAGGGGCGTGCGCCTTCCCTCGGCCCTTATCCCACCCTGTTGTGACATCCATCGCAAGGGCCAGAACAGGGGGGCGCCCGACGCGCACACATACACACGCCGGCCTCCACCTTCTCCAGATGCACGGGGTGACAATGCACGCCAGCACCAATCCAAGTGCTCACCCACGTCAGCCGGTGACCCCAGCACGCGTCACCCCGCTGGTGACCTGCTTGCCACCTAAAACAGCCGACCCAGCCAGTCCGCAGCACACGTGCACGCTGTGCAGCCCGAGCCGGGCGCCCACTGCCCAGGCGCGCTGGCCGGGCGCGACAGCCCGGCCCCCCTCGCGCCACACCCCTGCGGCGCCGCGGCTGCAGCTTCCCAGAGTGGCACACCGCTTGCGAAGCGTTCCCCGCCGGTGCGAGCCAGCAGCGCGGCTGCAGCGCGGGCAGGACAAGTCTGGTGTGATCAACCACGCCTCTGGCGGCGCGGAGGCGCAACGCCTGGCAGGCCGGCGCAGCTTCAAACGGGCACACGCAGCTGCCAGCCACTGTCCCCAACGCAGGGGCTGCGTTTGGAAGGGTCAGTTGCCCCAGCATGCAGCTCTACAGAACAGCGCCGCCGGCACCCTCTCACCAATCGCTGATGGGCATGCGCTGTGCGCGCATCGTTGTGCATTTCAGTCGAGGGCGGCGGTCTGAGAGTGGCATCGCATGCATTTGCGTGTTGTGTGTTGGATGTGCGCCTGCACGCGTGACCTGCTGGTGCATCATGCATCACTTCGACGTTGATCCCGCTGCTTTCAGCTGTTATCTGAACTTCGACATGTTGGAGGGCGTCAGATCCACTTGCAGACGCCGCATGACTCTCTGCATGCACAGCAGTCAAGATCAGGGTGACCCGCCAAGATGGCTCAAGGTGACACACAGGATGCGCACCCGTCACCAAATGAACTTGTTTTTGAACAAATTTGAATTATTTCTGAGCACGATGCAGCTCTTGCGCCCGCAGATTGGTTCTCAGGGGTTGGCCCGCAAGCGTCCTGGGGCAAATGGGGCCATGAATGCGCCTCGCATGGCATGCCAGGTATATTTTGAAATCATTCAAGGCGCAGCGGGCCGCGTTGTGGGCAGTTGCGAGTTCAAGCGCTCTCTGGGCAGGCGCTGCAGTGCACCAACAGCCATGCATTCAGCATAGGGCATGCAGCAACCACGCCGCCGTACAGGACCCCCTGTGGACGCCTTTAGCCCTGCACATCTGCTAGTGCTCCCTTCCATTTCATTCATGCATACACCACGCTGCCACCCTGCCACGCAGCCCGCCGCTGCCAGCAGCAGCAACGGCGGTGGCGGGAGCAGCAGCAGCAGCTTCATGCCGCCGCAGCTGTCAGAAATAACAGAGCCCGCCGCACAGCGAATGGCCGAGCGCATGCAGCGCGCCCCCATCCCGGTCCCGTCGCTGCCGTTCGGCGCGCTGCAGACGGCGTTCGTCGCCCCCAGCGGCACCTATGCAAACAGCGACGCGCCGCCGGTCGTACTCCTGCATGGCTTTGATAGCAGCAGCCTGGAGATGCGGCGCCTGCACCCCCTCCTGGAGCAAGAGGTCGAGGCCTGGGCAGTGGACCTGGTAAGCCCCGGCCCGGCCCAGCGACCGGCGTGGCGCCCGCCTGCGCGCTTGCACCGCGCGTCTGCCCGAGTGCTCGCCAGTCGGCGGGGCGTCGGCGGCCGTTTCGCTGACCGGTCGCCTGTTTCCCGGACGGCGTGCACACGCAGGTCGGCTGGGGCTTCACAGAGCACGGGGTGTTCTCGCAGCGGCCGGACGTCACAATCACGCCGAAGCAGGCACGCCCCACGCCCGCCCCACGCCCACCCCGTGCGCCTCGCATTGCCCGCTCCTACTCCAGCACTCCTACTCCTTCGCCTCATCTGTCCCCGCCACTGAAGGGCACTGACGCGCAGTGGCGGCTGCTATGATTGCCGCGCCCTCAGCGCTGCCCTTGCCTGTTCGCAAACGCCCGCTCTGCCCCATCAGTCCGTTCGTGCTGTGCACTCTCCTTCCCTCCGTATTGCCTGCGGATGCTCTGACCCCGCCACACGCCGCCCCCGCCTCTCGACGCCACAACCGCACAGAAGCGGGAGCACCTCTTCAGCTTCTGGCAGGAGAAGATCGGCCGGCCGATGGTGCTGGTGGGCGCGTCGCTGGGCGGAGCCATTGCCCTGGAGTTTGCGCTCGAATACCCAGAGGTGGGGGGGGGGGTCACCATGGCATGGGAGAGGCCGCGGGACAGAAACTAGGTCGGCGAATCGCAGCGCCCGAGGCGATTCTGCACAGGCGAGGTCGTGTTATTGCTCCTGTGGGCCGATCGCGCCCAGCCGCCGCGAAGCCGCGTTGGACGGCGTGGCCAGGGACAGCGGCGCTCAGCGTGCGGTCGCAACGGCTCCGACCGCAGGCCGTGGAGAAGATTGTTCTCATCGATGCTCAGGTGGGGGGTGTCACCTCTTCTGCATGAGGCTTGACAGACACTGCATGCAAAAACAGGATCCCGGCCGGTTCGTGCAGCCGCCCGCCACTTGTACATGTTGCCGGTATGGCTTTGTGCACACACTGGGACTAGGCCAAACCACCCATCCCCGTCCCCACACACATCTCAACTCTGTTCCTCTAAACCCTCGAATACTAAGTTTGTTTCTGTTTATTTCAACTCCAGGGTTTCATCGACGGCATCGGCCCCATGTCCACGATGCCGCGCCCGCTGGCCGCCGCGGGCGTGTGGGTGCTGAGGACCGAGCAGCTGCGCATGGCGGCCAACCGCATGGCGTACCACGATCAGGTGGGCCTAATCGCTCAGGGCCTTGGCTACTGTACCCGCCACAGGAGGGGCATGGGGGGGGGGTGTCCACCGCCGTCCCATGCGCGGTCCTATGATGCCTGACGCGCTGACGAAGCGGCACCCGACCACACGTTGCGCTGCCTTGGGAGGGATTTCGAAGGTCCCGTTGAAAACCTCGCAAGATGTGATGCGGTGTTCTGGGATGGGAGAATGCGAGTCAAGCTGACTGTGGCAATGGATGCGCTCAAGCATGCTTGCAGAATGCACCGGCGCTTGAGCACGCTCGCCCGCCCGCCGCCCGCCCTGCAGGCCTTCGCCACGGAGGACGCCATGCGCGTCGGGCGGCTGCACACGCACCTGGACGGATGGTGGGTTCCTTCAGAGCGCTGGCGGGCCGGGCCCTAGACACGGCCTGCCGGCTTGCTGCGTGCTTGCGCGCGCAGCAACATGTGAAGACGCACGCAACCGTATCCACACCCGCTAGCGGACTCGCGCTCACGCAACCACGCCTTCGACCCGCGCCCTCTGATTTCGTTACCAGGTCGGACGCGAACATCGCATTCATGCGGGGCGGCGGCTACGCGATCAGCACGCGGCTCGGACAGGTGCGTGCCGCCGCCGCCGCTGCCGCTCCCAGCGCGGCGCTGGCCGGCCTCGCATCTGCACGCAGCTGCCGTCCCTACCCGCCGGCCCCAGCCCGTGCGGGCGAGCGTCCCGTGCGATCCAGAGCGCCTGTCCCCCACTGCGGCCCCTCTTTTGTCTTCGAAATCAGGTCACTCAGCCCGTTCTGGTGATCTGGGGGCGCCAGGACCAGATCTTGGAGCCCAAGTATGCAGATCAGTTCTTGGATGTGCTGCCTGACGCGCGGCTCGTGTGGCTCGAGGGCTGCGGCCACTGCGGCCACCTGGAGAAGCCGCGCGAGACCGCCGACGCCATCCTCGGGTTCATCAACGGGGGCGGCGCGGCCTCGGACGGCCGGGCGGGCGGCGCGGTGGGGGTCCCCGCGGTCGCTGGTGCGGCGGGGGAGCGGGGCTGAGGGGTGGGCGGGGCTGGGGGTGGAACGAGCACGAGAAGAGAGGCACCTTTGCGCCTGATCCTAGTCGTGTGGAACATGCCCGCCACGCGTGTCCGAGCAAACACCTGTGTCCCAGTCACTGCATTCTTGAGCTCATGTCCTGCGGATCGACACCCGCGCTCTTCCACATGCGCACGCACGGGCTGCGCATCACACATATGCACCTGCAGCTGCACACCATAACCAAACTTGAATTCGGCCCTGTAATCCTGATTATTATGCGCAGCGTGACGTCGCAGCAAAGCACGCGGCGCCTGTTGCCATGCCACTTGCGCAGCGTCGCAACTTGTCGCGCCGCTGTCCCCGACTTCAGCCTCTTTTTCGCAAGCCAGCACTGTAGTCTGTCGCTGCTGAAAGCTAGCAGGCAGCTTGCAAACATGGCGTCGAGCGCAATCAGCAAGAAGAGGAAGGCGAGTGCCCGCGGCGTTCGCTGCAGGAGGGGCACACGGCAGGACAATGACGAGCGTTGTAGAATTATTGCGTCGATGTTCAGACCAGCGTGGCCAGGGCCTTGATCGCACTGCGTTCTCGTGTGCGGCTGCTGTAAGCAGTGTCTTTGCAGCTGGAGGGCTTTGTAACGTGTCAGACATTCAGTGATACTTGTCAAGGTTCTACACACGACGCACGAACGCCCGACAGCAGCGGCGCCGCGCGCGTAGGCTGGTGCCGCTGCTCGCTGCTCGCCGCTCAGCCGCCCTGGCGCTGCGCCCGCCGCGCTCTGCGCACCCCCGCAGTTCGTCGCGGATGGCGTCTTCTACGCCGAGCTCAACGAGCTGCTCGTGCGTGAGCTGGCCGAGGACGGCTACAGCGGCGTGGAGGTCCGCCAGACGCCCATGCGCACAGAGATCATCATCCGCGCCACGCGCACTCAGAACGTCCTTGGTGCGCGCCGCCGGGGCCGCCGACGCACCCACCGTTGCCGCGAGCCGCGGCAGGGGGGACGTGGCGCAGGGGCCAAGCACGGCTTGGGCGGCGGCCGGGGCATGGCGAACAGGCGGATCGTGCTGCTTTCGAATCCCCGGCAGGCCAACTGGGCCCCGAAGCGGCTGCCCCGCCCGCCACGCGGCAGCCAGAGGCCCGCCCCAGCACCGCAGCACCCCAGGCCTCGTCCCGACCCGAACCCGCCCGCGCCGCGCGCCCGCCGCCCCTCGCCGCCGCCGCTGCCTCAACCCACCTCCCCAGGCGAGAAGGGCCGCCGCATCCGCGAGCTGACCTCTGTGGTGCAGAAGCGCTTTAACTTCCCCCCAGAGACCGTAGAGCTCTACGCCGAGAAGGTCGCCAACCGCGGCCTGTGCGCCGTGGCGCAGGCAGAGTCGCTGAGGTACAAGCTGCTCGGCGGCCTCGCCGTGCGCAGGTGCGTGTGGTTTGGGGCGCGTGGCGGGGCCCAGGCTGCGCAGCGGGGCGCCGACGCAACGCTCGGCGCGGCGCGCGCAGCGCGGACGTGGTGCAAGGCAGCGGCGGCGGCGGCGCTGTCACAGCAGGATGGCGCTATGTGGTGTGTGTACCCGCAGCAGGCAGCGGGCAGCTGGCGTGTCTTCGTGCAGACGCGGCGGCGGCGCGGAGGAGCGGCAGCGTGCCGGCCGCGGCCGCGAGGGGCACGGGGCGGCCAGCGACGGCGGCAGGCGGCGCTGCTGGCGGCAGCAGCTGCCGGGCAGCCAGGCGCGGGAGCTGCTGCAGGAGCAGCTGCTATGAGGGCAGAGGCGGCGCGGCATCAGGATTGGCCACAGGAAGGGCAACGCAGCAGGCAGCAGCCAGGCGCAGCAGCACGTGCTGGGCTCCACAGCGCATAGGCAAGCGCCAGGCGTAGCGAGCGCCTCCCAGCGGGCTTTCCCTCAACTCCCCATGCGCGGCGCCGCCCCGCCGCCCGCCCCGCAGGGCCTGCTACGGCGTGCTGCGCTTCGTGATGGAGTCCGGCGCCAAGGGCTGCGAGGTCATCGTCAGCGGGAAGCTGCGCGCCGCGCGCGCCAAGAGCATGAAGTTCAAGGACGGCTACATGGTGTCCTCGGGCGACCCCGTGCGCGTCTACCTCGACAGCAGCGTGCGCCACGTGCTGCTGCGCCAGGGCGTGCTCGGCATCAAGGTGGGCGCCCGTCTCGCCCCGCCGCGCGCGCGGGCCGGCGCGCGTTGTTGGGGCCGGGCGCCGCCGCGCGTGCTGCTATCCGCGGCGGCGGCGGCGCTCGCCCGGCTTCCCTGGCGCGCTCCCAAGCGTTCCGCGGCGAAATCACGCCCCCGTCCCCCCCTTTGGAAGCCCCCGCCGCGGGCGTACGATTTGTATGATTTCATCCAACCATTTCAAAGCACGAAATTGCCATTTCAAACCCCCCAGGTGCGGATCATGAAGGACTGGGACCCGACCGGCCGCCAGGGCCCGAAGATGCCCATGCCCGACGTGGTCAAGGTGCACGAGCCCAAGGAGGAGGAGGTCTTTGCCGACAAGGCCAAGGACTTGGACCTCTAGGCGCTCTCGAGGCGGCCGGCTGCGACGGCGGGCGCCGGGGCCGCAGCTGCCGCCCCTGGCCGGTTTGCGCGGGCGCGGCCGGGTCCGGACGGCGGGGTTGGAGGCGGCCGGCGGCGGTTTCGCGGCTGTTTGTAATGCGACGGATCAATGCATATGGTTTGACGGCAGGGGTGGGATGAGTTTGAGGAACACTCCAAGGTGTGCGGGCGGCGCGGGAGGGCGACGACGGCAAAGTCCGGGACGTCGGTGGTGCCATGTTGTGTGCAAAACAACACATGAGATTGGGGTGGAGCAGTTTCACCGTTCGCATACGGCCATAAAGACGCGAGTGCGAGCGTCAACGCCCGAGTAGAGGATTTGCCGGAAACCAAATCTTGTTCTAGCACCCTGCACTGCCAGGCACGCGGTGCCTGCCAGAAAGCTTCTCTCCGAGCATGACCGCACCGCCCAATTGTCATCTTCTCGATGCGTTGGTCTTTACAAGGCAGCCGTATCAGCAAAACACTCCCAACACGCCGCCCAGCCCGCGCACAAGTGCTACAGATCACTGTAGGATCTGCCATTGTACCCAGTCGGACTCCAATTCAGACTTAAGCAACCGAAAAAGGCGCCGGTGCTGCCCAGCGATGGAGGGAGGACTCGAGGCTGGTTTTTCTGGGGGCGAGGCCGGGCCGGTGGCGGGCCCCGTCGCCGGCCCGCAGCAAGAGGGGATTGAGCGGGTGTTTCCCTGTGTCAAGCTACGCGGTCTTCCGTTCGATGTGAACGAAGACGAGATCAGGGCGTTCCTGGTGCGTTATTATTCCGCCCATTCGTACTCTGAACGATCCAACATGCTGATCGAGTGCATGCTGAGCCCTATGTACGCACACGGGGCCAGCAAGGGCGCACTCGGCGATCCGTCGGCCGCCCCGCCTGCGGCGCATCACTGCTCCCTGCGACCAGAGTCCCTGCGCCCGTGCGACCCCGCAGGAGATCGAGGCGCTCGACATCCTCCTCGTGAAGCGGGACGGCCGATTCTCCGGCGAGGCGTTCATATTGCTCGGCACGGCGGCCCACATCCAGCTTGCACTCGACAAAAACAAGTCATACATGGGCCGGCGGTACGTGGAGGTCTTCCGTGCCAAGAAGCTGGTGAGAAGCCGCGCGCGCGACAGGCGCCCGCCCGGCTCAGGGGCCGAACCGCAGCGCCGCATTGGGCGCGATCGCGCCGCGCGCAAGCGGGCGGCAGCGGTTGTCCGCCACGTCGCTGCTGCATCGGCTGTCGCGGGCTGGGGCCCGCTTCGCTCTCCACTGAACAATTGCTGCCCTCCGGCCGCCGCCGCCCCCAGGATTACTACAAAGCGGTCCTAGCTGAGATGCTGGATGGTACAGGCATGGGCCGCGGCGTCGTCGGCCGCGGCGGGCCGCAGGGCGGGCACGGCGGGATGGGCATGCAGCACGGCGGCTATGGCGGCATGGCCATGCAGCAAGGATACGGCATGCAGGTGCGCAGCATGGCGGGGCGGCGGCACGCGTGGGTGCATGCGTGCTTGCATGCGTGCCGGTTGTCACCTAGCCTGCCCAAAAGCGCGGGTTGCCGGCGGTTGCTACTATGCAGCATGCGGCTCGGCCGTGGGAGGCCCGCCGGCCGGGGGTCGCTGCCTGTGGCGAGCGGACACCGCGGCGGCGGCAGCGGCGATAGCGGCGCCCCGGGTCTCTTTGGCCCATGGTAGGGTGCCCGAAAGGACGCCTGTTGGCCGACTGTGGCCGCCATGCATGATGATGGTGTTTTTGGCCCGCCCCCCTCTGCAATCTTAGCAGGCCTATGGCGGCTACGGCGGCGGCTACCCCAACGGCGGCGGCTACGGCGGCGGCTATGGCGGCGGCGGCGGCATGCACGGGGGCATGGGCGGCGGCGGCATGGGCGCGGCGGCGCCGCGGGAGGAGCCGAGCAACGTGGTGCGGCTTCGGGGCCTGCCGTTCAGCGCGGGCAAGGATGACATCATCCGGTGGTTTGAGGACGTCGCGGTCGCGCCGCCGACGCAAGACGGGTGAGGGGCGCCCCTAGATTACGGAGCAGCTGGGTTTGGGGCAGCCGGAGCGGCGGGGCGGCCCGCGTCGCGTCGCTGGGTGCGGCGGGGCGGCGTCGCGGCGCCGAGCGTCGCGCAGCTTGGGCGGGTGGGCGTGCAGTCGGCTGCGATCGGCCGACTCATAGCCCGGCTCTGTTCCCACTCCCCCTCCTCCCCCCACACACGTGCACACGCACAGTCACACTCACACACACGCACCTTCATCTGAATAAACCCTCCCCCCCACCCCCCAGTGTCCACATCATCACCGACGGCGGCCGTCCCACCGGCGTGGCGCTTGTCGAGTTCGGCTCCGCCCAGGAGGCGCAGGCGGCCATGGTCAAGGACAAGCAGATGATGGGCACCAGGTACATAGAGGTTTTCCTGTCCAGCAGGGACGAGCTGCAGAGGTACCTGCCGAGAAGCTACTGAGCGGCTCCCCCCGCCCCCCGCCGGCGCGCGATGGCGGTCGCCGAGGGGGCGCCCGTTGGGCCGGGCGCCGCGGCCGGGAGGCCGGGGCGCGGCCGATGGGCGGGCCAGTCTGTTTGGAGGAGGGGAGGGTCGAAAGTTTGGCGTTCGTGTGGGGCGTGTGGGCGTTGTTTGCGGGCGCAGGTGCGCCCGCGGCCCGGCGCGGCGCGGCGCGGCGGTCGGAAGCCGGCCGCCGCGGCCGGGCGTTTTTTCTTCCTCCCTCTGCCGATCGGTTCTTCCCAAAATGACTGTGACACGCGCTGTTTGCGCGGCCCGGCCGGCGAGCGCGGGCGGTCGGCTGCCGGCCCGCAAGCGCGCGCGCCCTCACGCGGCCGCCCCCGCCGGCTGGGGCTGCTGCTTTCGGATACCAGTATTATGCGGTTTGGCCGCCCCTAAGCAGGGGCGGGCCCAATGACTGTCGCGCTCCCAATCGGTTGCGGTGGCGTGGCGGCGAGGCGCGGGGTCGGAAATCGCGCCGCTTCCACATGCAGCCGGCTCACACTTTCATGCGCCGCCCCTCGCTCTTCCGCGAGGCAGGCGCCGCCCCCACACACGCGCACGCACCCAGCAAGCCCCCGTGGACCCTTCCGCCCCCCGCCGCCGCTCTTTGGCCCCTGGGCGGGACACGGCACGGCGGCGGCGGGCGGCCCGCGTCGATCCCGGCCTAATCTTATCAATCGTTTTGGGGGCTGGGGCGGCGCCAGCGCACGACTTTCGAAACCGCCGAGAGATGCTCCACCCGAACCCCCCGGCTGCACCCATTCCCGCCCCCTCGCCCGCGCCCGGCCGCGCGGCGCGGCTCTCGCACCTGATTCGGCCCGCCGGCCTTAGAATCGCGCTCGACGCTCAATGCATGCGCCGGCGTGCCCCTAGCCTCCTGCCCTCGCGGCGCGCGGCCGCCGCCGTTTGCTTTCGTTCCGCGCGGCGCGGCGCGGCGCGTGCGTGCGTGCCGCGGCGCGCGCGTCCCCCTGCATGCATGCATCACGAGCAGCCCGTCCGCGGGCTGAGTAACGAGCAAGGCTGCATCGACCTCGACCCCTTTTCTGCCGGTCGCTGTTGCGCTGGTGGTTTTCCTGATCGGGTGAATGGATGGACGGACAGACCTCGCAGCCCTACCTCAGCAAATCACCCGCATGCATCTCGCTTCAGAGTGCATCGGAAGCAGAGAGCGTGGCGGCATCCAAGGCGGCGCCGCGCCACCTGGGGCGGGCCGCGGCGGCCGACCGCGCGCGCTGCAGCAGCCGCGCCGCGGCTGCAGC
>NW_014012241.1:13694-15097 GCF_000611645.1 Monoraphidium neglectum
GGGGGGGGGGGGGGGGGGGGGCGAGGGCGGCGCCGCCGGCGGCCGGGAGGCGTGGGGCGCAGGAGCGGCCCCCGCCCCATTGCACGGTGGCAGATGCGCATGCTGCACCATATGTACTGCCGTTACGGCGCGCTGCTGCCCGGCAGCTGCCCTGGCTGCTGACGGCCAAAAGCGCGGCGACGCTTGCGGCGCGCCATGAGTGGTTTTTGGCAAGTCAGTAACGCCACGATCAATAGCAAGTAACAGCCAGGTTTCGATTGGCCTGGGCCCCCGTCGCCACCCGAGCGAGGGCTGCCCTCACAATCAGTTGGTTCCCCCACAGGGACGGATGTACGGCCTGGGCGCGGCCCCGTTACAGAACAAAGAGTGTGTGCAACATCTGGACGGCGGCGGACCCTCAAACACCAGGGGAGGACTCGCATATGAAGGGCGCTTGCTGCGGAGAAATATCGTCCACTCGCACCAAGGCTACCATGCTCATCACGCACAAGGCCTGCAAGGGGGCCGCCTGTCGGCCGCTACCAGCGCGTGGCGGTCCTGCGCGCCGAGCAGCAGCACGGATGCAAGTGAGCGTGTGGCGCAAAGGATGTTGGGCTACCACACATTGGTTTCGACCGCCGTCAGGCTCCAGAGGAGGGGCGCGAGGTTGGTTGGACGCCATGCACCAGTGGAGGGTAGAACCTGACAGGGGGCACTTCCGCAGAATTTGCACTTTGGCAATTTATCTCGCCCCCGTGTCAATCGCTTCGCATTCATGCCTCATCGAATATAAAGGAAAGTTCTGTTGGATAAAAATCCCAGACACCCCCCCCCCCCCGCCCTGCCGTGCCAGCACAGAAGTGTACGTAGTCGTGCAGATGCACCGCCACCGCCAACTCGCCCCTGCGGCGGGGATTTCAGCTGAGCCACAAGAGTTTACTGGGCCTCGCTCCGGGCCTCGTTTCATTATTGCCTTGACGTTGCCCCACACCGCCATCTGTGTTGCTGCCTTACACACAAGGTAAAGCGACACCCTCGCCCAGCCTGCTTCTCATCAAGTCCAGCGCCCATTGGGCACTCGACGTTGGGTCAGACGTTGCCCACCAAGCAACTAGGGACACCAGCCCCAAGGGCAGAGCCGGCTGCGCCGCGTCGGGCAAGGCCGCTGTCCGAATGCCGCGCCCTTGCCTGGTGCTGGCCCTTGCCCAGCAGTGATGGCAAGGGCCAGCGCCCGGGCCCTTGCTTGGGCCAAGCAGGGGCGCTGGCAGTGCGCGCAGTCCACTTTCCCATACCTAAACGCGAGCCAGACTGTTCGGGCAACTCGATCATTGCCGCTGCAGTCGCAATGAATGAGGCGTGATATTGCGGCGTTGCTGCAATCATTTGGAGGGAAACGCGCTTGTGCCGGACTTGGTACCGTGAGC
>NW_014012240.1:0-1308 GCF_000611645.1 Monoraphidium neglectum
GAGTGGGATATTTGCTGTGTTGGGGTCTGCTGCGAAAGACCATGCTATGGCCCAGCGGTGCGTCTTGCCCTGCACAAGATAGATAGATAAGTTACTCATACCATAGCACAAGGCGCAAGTGGCAAGCGCATGTGGTGCGAGCGGATTGAGGTTGGGCACACAACAGCATCACCCGAGCCCGCTGCACCTGTATACCACCAAGCCAGCTGCTCCCGCAACTCGCACAGCCATCCACCTCGTCCCCCGGCCTGCAAGCTCATGTTCAAAGCCCCTCAAACCCCTAACACACCCGAGCCCAGCCCAGCCCCTTCCCCTGACCCCTCTCGCCTGCGCCAGCTCAGTCGTCCTGAGTGCGGTGACCCCCAGGGCGTGAAGCTCCTTGCGAAGCTCCTTCAGGCTGGCCTGGGGGTGTTTTGGGGAGTTGAATGGAAGCTATCGCTTAATCCTCGGGGTTGCAGGATTGGCACGATTGCCAGGGTCAGGATTGGCACGGTTGCCAGGGCAGGTGGATGTTGAGCTCGGTGAGTGAAAGTGAGGTTTGGGCACAGGCGCAGAGCCGCAGGGGACGTTCAAAAACATCCCTGCACCGCATTCTGACAGATGACCAAAGACGCCACACTTGTTCGGTCGCTCACAAACACACAGGCCCGTTCAGCTTGCAGTAAGTCAGTCAGTCAGTCAGTCAGTCAGTCAGTCAGTCAGTCAGTCAGTCAGCCAGGCTTGCAAGCAATCAGCAGAGAGTTTGCGCCCACTGGATTGAGGTGATGGTGCGGCGGGGCACACCTTTTTCCCGACCATTGAGGTGTACCAGTGGATCCGCCCTCGCAGCTCTGAGCTCTCGGCCGCCATCCGCCGCACAAAGGCCAGCTCACCCCCCGGGCACACCATCTCCTCGGGGGTGCCTGGATTCGTTTGTTTGATGGCCGGTTGGTTGGTTGGTTGGTTGATGAAACCGCCGGTGCTGAATCCGCTGCCGAGGTGCTCAAGCTGACTGGGTCTACAAATGCGGCCGGCAGCATGCAACTAATAAATTGAAAACCAAAACCCAAAAGGAAAACGCTTGTTTGGTTTTCAGTTTGGTCTCAATGACAATAACAACTCACCTCCGCAAGCTGTCCTGGGGTTCTGGTTGGACTCCCGCAGCGACGAGAAGAACGGCGGGTTGCACATGCAGAAGTGGAACGACTCTCCTTCCCCGACCGCCGCCGCCAACACGGGCCCGACCTCGCGTCGCCGCCGCTGCCGCTGCTGCTGCTGCTGCCGCTTCTGCTTCCCGCCGTCCTCCTCTTCCGCTGCCTCATCCTCTCC
>NW_014012240.1:1638-12178 GCF_000611645.1 Monoraphidium neglectum
CCCCGCCATCCACCGATGCACGCCCCTCCTCCTCCCCTCCCACCTCTTCACCCTGCCGCTCCCCACCCTCCTCCCCACCCTCCTCCCCACCCTCTTCCCCGCCGCCACCGCTGCCCCGGCCCCCCTCCTCAGCCTCAACCCCCGCCTCCCCAGCCGCCGCCGCCGCCACCGCCGATCGCCGCACCTCCAGCAGGCCCGCCAGCTGTGGGTTTGCTGCCGCGATTGCCGCGGCGCTGTTGAGCGCCACCTCTGTTACGTCGACCCCCACCATGGTCCAGCCGTGGAGGGCGGCCCCCAGCAGGCAGTAGATGAAGTTGGCCCCGCAACCAATGTCGAGGCCGCGCACGGGGCCTGGCGGAAAACAGGGTGTTGGTCACCGTCATGAGTTCATTTGAGGGTGGAGGGGTGGGGGGGGGGATGCGTCACCCATTGGGAAGCCAGGGTGCCCGGTGTTGCCCCACCTCTGTTGGAAAAGAGTGGTGTAGCGTGTATTACATTCACTGTTGTGTATTGTAATGCACTGTGTTGTGATGGGGTGGCTCGAGAGGTGGGGGCCTCCTGAGCGTCCCGAATACGCACAGACAGGCTCCAGGGAGTGGCAAAGTGAGGCGCCCTGGGAGCTAGTGGCTGCTCTGCCGGACGTCACTCCGCATTACGTCCCATCATTGATTGGCGCCCCACCTGGTGGTGATGACAGCTGCAGCAGGTCCTGGATCCAATGGATATAGTTGGCCCTGTAGTGGAGACGATCATGCTGTGTTCGTGTAAGAGTTTGTGTTTGTTGGGTGTGCATGTTTGAAAGTGCAAGTTCCACGAGGGCGCCTGCCTTTGAGAGTATTGAATGGGGTTTGCAGGGTGTGTGAACGCATACACCCTGCGATCTCCGCCTGCCTCCCGCCCGCACGCACCTGTTCGGCACCGGCGGCACCAGCTGGCCGTCCGGCAGTGACCAGGTGACGCCGTAGTCAGCGGCCAGCAGCGTGCGGGTCAGTTCGCGGGTGGCGTGCCAACTCGTCCAGTCCAGGGTGGGGCGGCCGCCTGCAGGGGGTTGGGGGGTTAGGGGTAGAGAGGGAAGGGATGGGGTTGCCCTCTGCCGGCTGGGTGCTCATGAAGTTCATGATGTGATGGATGAGAGGATGGTGGAGGGAGAGCCGTGAAGATAGTGAGGTGTGCTGAGCGAGTGCCTGCACAAGCCTTTGATGGTGTACCGTGTGAGAATATGAGCCAGCTGCTGCTCGCAAGCCCGCCTGCACGCTCCACTCGCAAACGCCGCTGAGCCTGGGAGGCGCCGCTGCAGGCCGGCGGGCCGGACGTGTGCGCCCTGGCTTGCAGAGGCAGCGCACAATCAAGGCCGCCCGGCTGCGGGCCAGGTTGGTTGCCTTGCCGCGCAGCCCCGAGCTGGCGGCCCGCTCACCCAAAGGCGGCTGCACAAGGAACGGCCTCAGCGCCGGGTAGCGCTCCGCTAGGGCCGCAAAGTCCGGCTCCCGGTCGAAATAGAAGTTCTCCGGGTGCATCCGCGTCGGCGCTGACCTGTCCCGCATGTGACCGCTTTCATCAGCCCCGCCTGCCGCCTCTGCCTCCACCTGAGGCGCCGCCGCCACGTCACTGGCCGGCGCTGCCCCGTTTGAATGTGTCGCGTTGTCGCGCCCCTGCGGGGGTGCGCCAAGGCCGGCCTGCAGCGAAGCACGCGCCTCCCTCGCCTCCCTCAGCGCCTCCTCCAGCTGCGCCAGCAGCTGATGCAGGTGCAATGCAGAATTGATGATTTGTAGTAATGTAAGGAACGATGTGCGCGTTTACATTGTGTGCTGCTGCTGCAGCTGCTGCTGCTGCTGCGGCTGACGATGATGGTGATGGTGATGATGTTGTCTCTGGGGTGGAACGAGCGCTCACGTGGCGCAGAGAAGCTGGGGCGCAGCTGTGCAGCAGCTGTTCAGCGGACCCGTGTAGGGGGAACCGATGGCTGCCGCTCACACCCCGCAATCAGCACAAGCAGAAGTCACCACCACCATAAACACTCCATCTTCGTCTGAATGTGTCACAACATGCATATCAGGGTACTCACATCACATCTCAGCACAGCACACCGCAGCCGGCTGCACCCACCTCTAAAGCCTCACTAGCCTGCTCCCGCTCGTCTGGGTTCTCCGACAGCCCCTGCTGCAGCTCAGACACCTGCTGCTCATACAGATCAATCGCATCATCCAGCTGGCCGGCCTGCGAATGTTTGGCCGTGCGGGTTTGCGACTTGTGTGCTGTTGCATGTGAAGTGTCGGCGGGTGCGACCCCGCTGATGAGCACGGGACTGCTACACACAACGCTGCCTGATGAGCCTTCCACATTTCACGTGTGTAATTGATCGAACTCTCATGCTATTAGCAGTCCTAAGTTCGTGCATCCGCTGGGACGTGATCTGGGTCTCACCAGCTCCTCCGCGGACTCCATCTGACTTACGGATCGTATATATGACCCCGTTTTGATCCAAGTTCAAGGGCAATGGGGAAGCGCTGTCAGGACTTGCAAGCATGTCACCAGCATCACCTGCCATAAGAACAGTGTCCCATTTGAGGAGCCGCCGGCATGCCGGGTGCACGCGACATCCCTGATTCCACGGGACCTGCTGACTGAAACGCTTTGGCTGCAGCAACGAGGCGACGGCTGCTATGGGGGTATGGCCGACAGTTGCCAGCCCAACCGCAGTGGTGGGGGTTCAGTATTACAGCTTGCCGCGGGCGGCACGGCTCGAGGTAGGACTGAGCTGTGAATCTTGGGACGACCGGGGGAGTGAGGGGCTGTGAATGCCCCGCGCGTGCGTCGCACAGCGTGTGGGCGAGGAGACGCCGCATGAACGCGGCGCTGTCAAGGGACGC
Source organism: Monoraphidium neglectum (assembly GCF_000611645.1). Taxonomy (NCBI): domain Eukaryota; kingdom Viridiplantae; phylum Chlorophyta; class Chlorophyceae; order Sphaeropleales; family Selenastraceae; genus Monoraphidium; species Monoraphidium neglectum. The sequence goes on from NW_014012240.1 coordinate 4,506, forward strand.
CAGGGCATGCCAGAAACAGCCAAGAACTCCTTGATGAGCATCCTTGAATTCAAGCACCATACTGAATGTTGCGTTTCCAGTTCTGCATAGGGTTCAAACCACGAGCTCATCCGCACCCGGGTGTCCCCAACATCGAGCGCCACCCCGGCATCGCCGAGCCCACCAAAGTCCCCCAGAAGATTTCATCATGCGCCGCCCTGGAGCACTGTGTTGTCGATCAGCCGCACAGTGCCGCGGTCTTTCGCGGGGAAGTGCGCCGCCACCGCCAGCAGCGTCGGCTGCGCGCGCAGGTCGCTCACGGGCTGCAGGTTCTCCGCGTGGCGCAACTGTGTGTGCGTGTGTGTGCGTGTGTGTTTGTATGTGTGTGTTGTGTCAGGGGATGGGGCTTCGAGGCACCAGCACCCAGGTCACGGTGATGGCAGTCAGCAAGCCTGCCTCATGCCTTCTTTTCTCCTGACTAGGTGGGCAAACAGCACCCTTGCCATGGACTTGAGCAGTTGCTCAGAGTGAGATCGGCAGGTGGTGCAGGGCTGAACCCCTGACAGCGGCTGCTGGCGGTGCAAATCGCGCTCGCTTGTTCAGGAGCATTTGTGCGACAGAATTGCCCCGCTGCACGTCAGCCAAATGAATGAGGGGTATGCTGTCTCATTCCTCCGCACCTCAACATAGTCCACCTTGCCGCCCGCCTCTGCTATCTGCCGCGCCACCTCATCCGCCACGGCCTGAGGATCCGACAGGCCGCCCAGCTCCTGCCCTTGCCCTGGTAACGCCGCCCCCGCGACCGCGGCCTCGGCCCACTGAATGGCGCGGGGTATGGCCAGGCACGCCTGGCGTGCCTCTGGCGACAGCCGCGCGTTTCGGCTGCGATGGGCGTGGTGTGTGGGCTGATCATGAGCGAGGGCGGGACAAGTCGGCCATGCAGTGTGCTGAACAGCCCACAAATGACTGATCGCGAAACAGCAGCCGTCACCGACTGTGTTCCCCTGTGACAGTGGAGCAAACATGCAAGGCCAGCTGCATGCAGACGACCTCGCCGACCACACAGCTGAGCTGGCGTCTTGCAACCGGCTTCTCCCCCAAATGCCCGCCGGACTTTGGCCTCGTGCGCCCGCCCCTTGATCTTCAGGAAAGTCCATTCGGCTCCCACCTGCTCATGGCCAGGCCGTCCGCCTCACGGGCGATCGGCATGCCCACGATCTCAATGGGGAAGTCCAGGTCACGCACCTGCTGGATTGACGATGGGGGGAGTTGGTTTGTATGTGTGTTGGAGGGGGAGGCGGCCAGCGCCCCACATGTGTTGAACTAAAGTGATGGGGGGAGAGGCCATGCGCGAACCGGGCTGGTGGGGCGCCCGTGCTTGTTGAGGCCCCTGAACCCTGCGTTGGCGATGCGCGCTATGCACAGCGACTCGCCATTCGCGTGATGACTCGCCACTGCTGGTAGTCCTTGCGGCCAAAGACGGCCACGTCTGGCTCTACTATGTGGAACAGCTTGGTTACGATCTGTGAGCGCAATTTCGCAGGTGCGCGTGTTGTGTGCGTGTGTGCGTGCGTGTGTGTGCGTGTGGGTGAGAGAGAGAGGAGGGGAGGGAGACAGAGATAGGCACACACGCACACATACACACACAAACACACTCATGTGTGTGTTTGCCTGTGCGTGCGTTAGTGCATGCACCAGTTGATAAGGGTGTGGGTGTCTGTGCGCAGCATTAGTTGCACTCCTACGCGTGCGGCCGTTCTGGTCAGCAGCATCCCCTCCGGGACCTCCAACAGCACCAAGCACAACGGTGCGCGCCCTGGCCCAGTTAGCGCCCAAAATCCTTAGCCCCCAGGCTCAACGCATGCGGCTGTCATGGCCGCTCGTGCCCCCCCCTACAGCCCACCGTGGCGACGCCCCTGAAGAAGTGCGGCCGGGACCCGCCGCACAGCGGCAGCTGCAGGCGCTCCACCGTCACGAACGTCTCGTGAGAGTCCGGGTGCCCGCTCTCCCGGCCGACCACGTTGCCGCCGTCACCCTCCGCGCCCTCCACTGCGGGCGCGGCGTTTTCGGGGTCGGTTCAGAGAGTCGTGTCGCATTGAATGCTGATGTCGCAGCTGGAGCAGGCATGACATGACATGCCAGCATTATAACATACGCACAGGGTGTGGACCCCCGGCGTTTGTGCGGGGCGGCACTGCCATTAAGCGCAGCGCGGCAAAGCTGCGAGGTCGACTGAGCATGGGAGGCTGGAGGGCCAACAGCAACACAGCCATGCCTATTGCGGATGCCATGTCGCTCGCCTTGGTGGTAGAGGCTTTCGGGCTCAAACACCACCGAGCAGCCAGCTTCCTGCAGCTTCCGCCGGTCCTCCGCCTTTGGAGGGTGTGGAGGTGGAGGATGGTGAGACACGCTTGGGCTTGTGTGTATGTATGCGTTTGTGATCTTTTGTAAGAGGTGATACGCAGTGTGGAATGCTGCTGGCCCAATCTAAATGATCAGGCGGCATTGGGGCTGCATGCACTCTCACAGGCGTCGGGCTTGCGCCGTGCGTGGAGCCGAGGCTGCGTGCACCACCCCCAGACGGCACCCCGCCGCCCTGCTCACAGCGTTGCGGGGGTAGACATCAAAATCTTCGTTCGCGCTGAACTGAGGGGTGGCGTGGTGTGCAAATGGCAGAGGCAGCATATTCAAAAAACATGCGATTTGAAGCACAGAAACTCAGCCATGATGAGTGCATGGGCAAGCAGAGGGAGCTGAGGGTGCCGACATGGGCCAGAGGATGGCAAGTGCAACACGCCCCGTCATCCAAATCAGCTCAGCACATTCGTTGATTTGGTATCAGACCTGTGTTGGGTTGACATAAATGGAGGCCACCACCACATCCGTGCGCTCCCTGTGTGTGTTGCGCATGTGTGTGTGTGTGTGTGTGTGTGTGTGTGTGTGTGTGTGTGTGTGTGTGTGCGTGTGGGTTGAGCTTCACACAGAACTTGAGCTGGGAATGGGATTCAAGCTCAGAGGCCAGCCACAGGTAGGAGGGGGGCTCGAGTATGTGTGCGCGCCCAGGCAATGTCAGTTGAGTTGCTGCGCAACACCCTGGGCTCGCATGCGGCGCCGTGCAATGCCATGCGGCGCCATGCGCCCGCAGATTAGGGTGAGCCAGTAGCGCGTGCGGAGTGAGCATGAGCGGCCAGGCACGCACTTTGCCGCGCCGACGAGCGACAGGTGGCCCTCGTGCAGGTACCCCTGTGGCAGCCAGGAGCGAGGGTGAACAACAAGGGTTATACATATGGGCTCAGAGCGGTGTTGCAAAGTCGAGCACTTAACTGCACACTGCTCCAAGCCAGCAGTCAGCCAATGGCGGAGGAAGCAATGCGGCACCCGCCGCACGCGTGCTGTCATCCTACCATTGTCGGCACAAAGCCGACCCTTTTGCCGTCCTTTTTCTGCTGCCTCGTCCAGGCCCGCATGTCCTCCTTGCTAGTGATCACAGGGATGGTTACTTGCGGCGTCGTCATCATGTCGATCTGAACTTGTAGAAAGGTTTCAATTGAATCCAAACCAAGAGTTGACAGCAGGAACCTCAAAATATAACCGCCCTGCTTGGATGGCCGGCTCTTCAGATCGGCGTTATAGGCCCACGCAGTATCATATGTTGGTAATTCATAACGCAAAACTCGATTGAGATTATTAATTGCTTCAGCGGCCGCGGGTGGCCGCGTCGTTGTCCCGATTTGACCGCGTGCTCAAGCAGCGCGCTGTTTAGTAACTCAGCAATCTCAATACATGTGGGTGCAGCGGTGGCAGCTGCCTGGCGTCGGCCGGGCCCTTGCCGGCCCGCCGCATGCCACCCCCGTCAGCGCAGCGCAGTCACGCCGCCGCCGCCTCCCGCCCGCCCGTCGCTGGCCTGCGTCCGTCTGCGCCACCCCGCCCGGCGGCGCCTCCCCGCCGCGTTTCCCATCCCTGACGGTCCTGGACGCCGATGCGGTCAGCGGCAGCAGCGACGAGGGCGACGGCTTGTCAGTTGTGGAGCGGCTGAGGCGGACCCAGCCATCCCCCAAGCTGATCCTGGACCCAGACTTCACTGATGACTTGCAGTGGTGGGCTTCTGAGCAGCCCCGATGGCTTCAATACCATGTATATATGCAGCGGCTGTCAGGCACTTTGGCATCACCATAGCAGGCAGGACGCAGGCAGCGTGCGCAGGTCGGGCAGTGTGGTCCATGGCAGCCCATCGCCATCCTTTGTCCCCACGACCATGGTTTGTCACCATGACCATCCGCTCCCATCAGGTATGGCATGGGCAATATGCAGGGCTCGCCAGGCGTCAGCAGCGGCCAAGCGGACGCGCCCGCGGCGGCGACCACGCCTGCAGCCGCGCCGCCGAAGAGGCCCCGCAGCGCGAGCGGGCTGCGGGTGCGGTTGACGGCGGCTGACCTGGCACAGGAGGACGAGCGGCAATTCCGAAGGGCTGTTTTCGGTTTCGAGAGATGTGAGCGCCGACTCAACAACGGAGCGCTAGGTTGCTTGCCAAACCTGGGCGCATGCAGCCACACTTCCAGCGGCATGCATGTTTTTGGCAAATTGCTGGGGCGCGCACCTCTGCCGGAAGCTGTGGTGTCGGCTCCAGGCATTACAAGTCGCATGCTTCAAGATCCTAGGACGCAAATCTCAACGCCTCGCGCCACCGCAGCAGCGGGGCGGGCAGCAGCAGCAAGGGCGATTGCGCAGCCGCTGAATTTTACAAACCGGCTGCGCCCTCATTGCCCACAGAGCGGCAGTTGTGGCAGCGCCCTCGCTCATGCCCCTGACTCCCCTCTTCAGCCCGACACGCTCTCGCGCGCTCCCCTCTGACCCCATGCTTGCAGGGGCCGCGCACCGGTCGACGTTGCGCTACACGCGCCACATCAAGGGAATATTCATGAGCCGCACCCTCAAAGCCCTGATGGCCCCATTGACGTACTTTGGGTTGGTGGCGGTGGCGGCTGGCGTGTACTCGAGTTGGGTCGCGCCAGCATACAGCCTGCCAAAGGTGCTGGGGTTCACAGAGGGCTGCTTCGGCTGCTGTGCTTGCAACGATTTGGGTCTCGTTGCATGAGCAGGATTCATCAGGGGGTGGGGGCGTGAGGCGCGGGCGTGCCGGCTGCATAAGACGCCTGCTCTCAGCCTGGGAGTGGATGCAAGCACCGCCAGCACTCCGGCGCATGACGGGTACTGCCCTGTGCCCAACCGCTGACCGTCTGTCAAACCCCCAGTCACAATTCCGTGCACAAACTACAACCCCGTGTTGGAAACCCACCACTAGGTGTTCATCACTGACTCATCGCTGGAGATCACTTCGTTTGCGCTGTCCCTGCTGCTGGTGTTCAGGACTGACAGCAGGTGGGACCATGGGCGGAGAGCAAGGTGTTGTGGACACACTGGGGCCTTGCGCATGTGTGTTCGGGTGTGAAATGGTGTACATTACAGGAGTGATGGTTGGCATCCGCAGGCATGCAGAGCGTGCAGGCAAAGCACCACCCAGGGCAACCACCAGTAGAGCGCATGTGGCGGCGGCCAGGGCCTCCTTGGCTGTTGCCCACTGGGCAACAGTACAGCCAGTACAGCTGGCGGCGAGCTCGTGATTGACGCCTGGCCGCCCTCCCGCCTGCCGTGCAGCTACGCGCGCTGGGAGCAGGCGCTGCAGTCGTGGGAGAAGGTCAGGGGCGAGTGCAAGGACCTCGCGCGGCAGGTGAGGGGCTCAGCCGGCTGCGCACCCAGACTGTGAGGGGCTTGTTGGGGCTTGTTAGACGCCAGATATGTGATGTGCCCTGCTGACTTGGGCCGTCTTATCACCCACCACCGAGTGTTGTTTACGCATGCTCCCTGCTCCAGGCGTGCTACTTTGTGGCGGAGCCGACCCGCAAGGCCATGCTGATGCGCTGGGCGGTGGCGTTTGGGCACTCGCTGCTGTGCCACGTGCGGTGTGACGCGAAGCTGGAGGACCAGCTGGACGGGGTGCTGACGTCAGAGGTGGGCAGCTGGTGGGGCAGGTCTATTTGCGAGAGTCCAATCGAGTGCACGTCTATGCATGTGTGAGTGAAAGAGTTTGTTAGAGAGAGAGAGAGACAGAGAGAGACACAGACAGAGAGACAGAGAGAGACAGAGACAGTGTGTGTGTGTGTGTGCACAACGTACACTCACATTTGTCGTGCATTGACTGCTGGACAATGGGCGTCATGTTGATGTCGTCAGTTTAGTGAGAATTGCTCTGAACGCCAGATCACCTTCAACCTCTTCCGCACCATTCAGATGTGCTACATGAAGAATTTAGCTGCACCCCCTTGCTATCCCCGCCTCACCACTTACACAACCCAACCAATTCTCAAACGCAGGAGGTTGAGGCCGTCAGCGCCGTCGGCCCCAGCAGCGCGCCCTCCTTCGTCCTGCAGGTCGGCGCCGCGCCCTGCCCTGCTTTGATGTGCCATTCGCGTCCGGCATGCCACGTGCGAGAGCCTGGTGCAGCGCGCCTGCCTGGTGCTGCATCGTGCAATTGCTCCGCGGCGCCTGCCACGATGGTGGCCCCCTTTCCTGCACATCTGCTTGCCAGGTCGTTGACACAACGCCGCCCACCCTCAGCCGTCCTGCACGCCTGGGAATCAGCGTCACCCGTCAACCAAGTCCCAAGATTGCCAACCAATTGCCACATGCCCCAGGTCATGAGCGAGGTGGTGGAGCAGTGCAGCCTGGGGGAGCACCGCGCAGAGCAGCTGCACTCCTCAATCAAGGTGACCCCCAGCCCGGCCGGACAGAAGCGGGCAGGGTGGCGTGATTCAAGTCACTTCAAGAAGGCGCCGTGCTCGCGCTTTGCCCCGCACTCGACGACTGACGCGCCTCGCAGCCCCTTGACACGTCGACAGCTTCTACACCCGCCCTGGCGTGGCTGACACGCGCGGCTCCTCATGCTGCACCGTTGCGCTGCGCCTGCAGGTATTGGGCATGCAGATCGGGGCATGCGACAAGCTGCTGCGGTACCCAATTCCCCTCGCCTACACCCGCCACACCAGCCGCTTCATGTGGGCGGGGACGCGGCCGGCGCGCTCGTGGGCGGGGCGACCCCTGGGGGAGCGTGGCGGGCGCCTGGTGCAGGGCCGCGGTGTGCGCCAGAACAAACTCACAGGGCGCCGCCGCCAGCTCTTTGTTTTAAATCACTTGCCCCACCATAGCTCCTCCTACCCCGGCTGCCCACAGCCTGTGCTGGACAGCACGCCCCGCGCTCTGCCTACGGTACTTGCCCGAGGCAGCGTCCAACCGACGCCCCCTCTTGCGCCTCAACCCGCAGGTTTGTGTGGCTGACAGCGCTGCCCTTTGCCCTCTACGAGGCCGGGCTCAGCTGGTGAGAATGGGGGCACGAAAGGCACACGGCAGCAGACGGCGGCGTTGACGTGGGCATGGGGGACCGGGGCAGAGTATGAGAGGGCTTGTGAGATCTGGGGGTCCCTCCTCGTCCAGCAAGTGTTGTTGACCTTGCTCTCATGTCTATGCGTTATGTGCTGACCGCAGATGTGTACGCACAAAAAACTGCATGCGCGCGTGCACACGCGCGCGCGCGCGCACACACACACACACACAATCACACACACACACACAATCACACACACACACACACAATCACACACACACAATCACACACACACACAATCACACACACACACACA
>NW_014012240.1:12406-14035 GCF_000611645.1 Monoraphidium neglectum
CACACACACACAATCACACACAATCACACACACACACACACAATCACACACAATTACACACAATCACACACAATCACACGTATTCACACGCATTCAACGATACCACGCACGCATGCGCGCTCCCTGCCCCAGGGGTGCAGTGCCCATCACCCTGGTGATCAGCTACCTACTGCTGGCGGTGGATGAGGTGAGCGGACGAATAATGTGGACCCCTGCAAGAGCATGAGAAGCCCACGTGGATGGCCAGCAGGGGACTCTGTGCGGCCCGCTCCCCAGCCGGCTTTGATTGCCTGGCTTAGGCAGCCAGAAACGCCTCCTGCTTACACCCACCTCCCTGGACGCCGCCGAACGCGACGCTGGGTATGCCCCTCCAGCTCTGGCCTGGTTCGTTCCCTAAAGCGCCACTTGATGCCGATTGTTCTTCCACAAACACATGATCATGTACTGTGACTTTTATTTGTTGCAATTCAACCACCACAATCAGCAACACTTGTATGATCAACCACTCCCCCTTGTCAACCACCCTCAACCCCCAGATCGGGGTCCAGATCGAGGAGCCGTTCAGCATCATGCCGCTGGAGGACATACTGTACGACGTCCAGTCGGAGACCACGGCCCTCATCGCCCGCCAGGACGTGGTCGTGGACCTGCTCAGGGCAAACGGCGTCGAGTGCGACCCCCGCAGCGCCGCCGCGGCCGCGTGCGCGGTGTGCGGCGAGCCTGGCGGGGCGGCAAACGGAGGAGCCGGGAGCAGCGGCGGCGGCGGCAGCGGCGGCGGCGGCGGCGGCGGTAGTATTGGGGGCAAGTGGTCGGACTCGCTGCCAGATGCGGTGTCCGCGGCGTTTGGCAGCGGGGATTACAATCTGCCGTGACGGGTGCGATCGCACATTAGATTAGGTGACCTCACTGGTCGACGCCGCAGCTTGAATCAAGGGTAGGAAGCCGCAGCCTTTTGATCACAGCTACTCGGCTGGATTCTTGAGTTCGTGCCAGGCCTTGCTTTTACCCTGGAAAGTTCCAACCATTGCAGCTTGCCGGTCCCTGCATTTCGGGGTGTCTGACCTGCACGGCCGCGGTGGATTGGGGATTCCACCTTAACGCTGACGAGGACAGGCAGTGTCAACCTGATCAAGGCTCTGTTGTACCTTAACACGCGACACGGATGGGATTTCACCCCATGTCGCGTTGTTGCTTGTGCTGTGCGTGCCAAAACATTCTGTGACGGAGGTGGGCCCGCGCCCACCTCCATCGCCGCCCCGTGGGTGTCTAGCAAACGCCATTTAACGGCCAGGCAAGTTGTGTCCACCCCCACCCCGCGACGCTCTTGCTGTCGCTGGGCTGCAATAGCTTGACCCCTGAAGTTGGCGCCCCTGGGCAGCGATGCTCTCTCCCTTCCAAAATTCAAATTTGACCGTCGTGCTGATGGATGGGTCAAGGTTCACTCCGTGTAAGTTGACTCAGCTGTGACACAAACACACGCTTCAGGAAGAAGAGCATGTGGATGGCTACAAAAGGTGCCTATGCAGGGAATGAGGTGCACGTGCTTGACACTTGCGGCTGAGCTCAGCTGAGCTCGAGTGTCATCAGCAGCAATGGCGAGCATGTGGCAAGGCCCAAGGCCGCCCCCCG
>NW_014012240.1:14664-15850 GCF_000611645.1 Monoraphidium neglectum
CTCTACTCTACCCCAAGGCCGCCAATCCCTCGTGGCACTGCCCTTACCCCTAATGTTGTAGAATATATGGTTGCACTGGCGAACACTGCAGCACCAAGACCAGTAGGTGATGCCCTCGCTCAGATCTCCCTCCCATCGAGATCAGACCCGTCAAAACTGGATATCGCAACGGGATCGTCGGCTGTGTTGTGGTGCGCAAGCTTTCTCATGCTGACCATTGCTTTTGTGACTTTGTATGCACGTTGTGGAACTTCAAAACCAGAATCAGATCATAACCACGGCTGGTCCGTCTTACCAAGCTTACCAGGCTAGATCACCTTTTCGAACTGACTAGACACCTAGGGACGCAAACTCTGTCCCTCGTCGAGCTCGACCGTCGCAGAGTGTCCGCGCACACGTACACAGCACCCCGTCAAAGCTGCCTTTCGACCCACAATCACGGTCATGAGTGGAGAAGGCAGCGGCGGCAGCGTCGGTGGAGGCGGCAGCAGCGGTGATGCCGGCGATCACGAGCGCGGCCGCAGTCGGCGCCCCAGAGCCGAACCCGACGAGATCCCTGACCAGCAGCACCGCAGCGGCTCGCCGCCTGTCCGCAGGGCACGCAGCGGCAGCGTCAGTGGCGGCCAGCGGGATGGCGGCGATGGCGGTGGCGGCGGCGACGAGGAGCGTGGCTCTGGCGGCGAGGGGCGCGGCGAGGCTGGCGGCGACGAAGCAGCGGGAGGAGCCAAGGGCCGCAGCCGCAGCAGGAGCAGGAGCAAAAGCAGGGGCAAGAGAGGCGGGCGCAAGCGCGGCGGCCGGGGCAAAAAGCGGCGCTCCAGGAGCGGCAGCAGCAGCCGCAGCGGCGGCAGCAGCAAGAGCGGCAGCAAGAGCAAGAGCAAGAGCCGCAGCAGGAGCCGCAGCAGGAGCCGCAGCCGGCGCAACGACCGGCGGCGAAACAGGTGTGTGCGCTTGCACGCCAGCTCGCCGGTCGTGAGGCGCGGCATGTGTCACCCACCCGCCTCACAAACTCCCTCCCGTAATGCAGCCGGCAGCCGAGGCGAATCGCCCCGCATTCTGCCCTGGCGTCGCATGCACCACCCACTCATGTGCCACCATGCGTCCATGCCCCCCTCCCCTGCAGCGTATGCTCAACCCCTTGACGCACGCGAGCTTCCTGCTATGCGGCCTCCCTCCCACGCCCGCCCCC
>NW_014012239.1:0-14653 GCF_000611645.1 Monoraphidium neglectum
CCTCCTCACCTGCCCCAACCGGTTTGTCCCCCGCCCTTTGACCACCACTCAAGCCCCTGTCACAGCATCTCCCAACCCACCCGGCCGTAAACTTCCAACCCCACCGCCATTTACATCACCTGGACACAAAAACATGCTAACACTGCAACACCAACCCCATCCAAACCGCAAATGACCCCCCACCTTCTCCACGGTGGCCAGGAACGGCCTCGTGCTGAGGCGGTCGTACAGGTTGCTCCACAGGTGCTGGCGCAGCATGTAGGCCGACGCCGCCGTCTCGCGCCACGCCTGGGGCGGCCACAGGTGTGACCGCTCGATGCCCCACAGCCGCTGCCTGCGCGCGCGGGTGCAGGCGCGCGGGTGCGCGGCGGCGGCGGTGGCGCCGACGGCCTCAGTGATCGGTGCGCCGGCCTGGGTCGAGGGCCAACCAACCGTCGGCCCTGCTGCCACATAGGGAGCCGCAGCCTGCTGCCACCGCAGGCCGCCTGAGCAGATGGCTTGTGCCACCAGCAGGATCCGATGCTTCTACTTGCAAGAACCCCCAATTTGGCGCATCGGGGCGCAGTCGCGAAGTTTGGGGCACACCCCGCGCACCGTATGTCCTTGAGCTTCGCTGCGTAGGGCGCCATTGGTGTGCCCTCCCCCCGCTTGTGGTACACCTGCGGCCTCATCAGGCGGGCGGTGTGGCATCAACACGACAATGGCACCGCCAGCAGGGCAATGCTCGTCCGTCAGGCACGGCTTGGCATGGCCGGCTGCCAGCGAGCTGGTCCAGGCAAGACATGATAGGGCTTGGCCACCCGCCAGGTTTAAGGCCCCCCCTCTCCCGGGAGGCGCAGGCGTCACGCGGATTCTCGGCAGTGCTGCAGGTTGTGGACAGGCCACGCCTCGCACGCCGCCTCCCTTCAAGTGTGTGCCGTAACCAGGGCTGCCGGATGAACACATGCATGCAACCTTGGCGGGCGGTGCGTGGCCGCCGCAATGGGGCCATGTGTGCTGTCGCAGGCTCGCCACTGCAAGCGCACCTTGACGACGACCAGCCCCCCATTGTCGTGAACACACAGCAGGGTCTTGATGAAGCGCCCGCTGCCTGTGGCGCGGCGGCAGCGGAGGGGGGTGGGCGGCTGTGGGGGCGCGGCCGCATGGGGCGCCGCAGGGCGCCGCAGAGGAGCGGGCGGCGCCGCCACCTTGGAGCATGTGACCGATTGGAGCCAAACTGCCCTTCCAAGATTGTGCACGTGGCATACCTAGCGTGTCTTTGACAACAACTGGCAGCTCCCCCACGTCAGCCGCCAGCTTCTGCGGCGCTGCGAGCTGGTTCCCCATGGCTGCGCTTCAATTGCCCCTGCGCGTGCGTCGAGCTGCGTGAGGAGCGTGGCGCTCTCGATGGCGCCGCTGGTCCAGCCCACTGCCTGGGCGCTCAGGCGCGCAATGTCCAAGTTTTCAACATACTCTTCTATGGTCTTGTGTGCTAGTGAGGGCCTAGATCGGCGTACAGTTATAATTGATCAGCTCGCAGTGACAACCAACGCTTCGGCGTCCATATCTGCATTATGAATATTTCAAAGACGATGTTTTCATGAGACTGATCACACACACTCTCTACTGTACATGCGCATGCACAGCAGTCTGTAGAGCTCGATCTTGCATGCTGTGCCCATCAACATCAGAGAATCCAGAAGTCACGCTTGCAAATTCAGTGGGATTCATCCACACTCAGCTGGTGTGGCCTTGGCACGCCCACACCCGACACTGCGTCACCAGCCCATCGACCACATGACCCCCTTGACCGACTTGCAACATTCGTCCCACGACGTGTCACAGCACATTGTGAGACCACCCTGCCGCGCTGGACCTCGCCCCACTGCCTGCCATGCCATTCCAACATGAGAGTATGCATGAGGGGTCCAGCCTGCATCTGCTTGGGTGAATGATGAGAGGGTCTTCACTTGTTGGACTGACCAGGGACATTTAGGCTGGCGATGTGGTGGGTGACACCTCAATCAATGGGTTGATTACAGCTGATGCAGGACAACACCAATCAAGCAGGTGTGAAATATGCATGAACCAAGACAATTAAATATGTGCAGCAAAGTAGTACTTATGCAAGGGCTGCTGTGATTCACACGTGGCCAGGCAGTGCTATCACCACAGCGTTCCTCTGTGGCCATGCACATGCCCGCCCATGCAGAGCCAAGCATACAACTTGAGCATTATCCCCAACTGTTGGCCAACGCCCACCGCTCACCACCTCCCTTGTTCCAATTTGCAGGCCGCCCTTGTTGCCCTACGAAGCATGTCAACTGGCTTCAAAGTTTGCCACTCCCCCGGGCTGCTGCACCGCATGCCATGCCCCCTGGCGTCGTGTGCTCCTTCAGCCCCGAGGCTGCGCGCGCAGCAGCTCCCTCTTGACGAGGTAAAGATTCTCCCCGGGACCCAGCGGCGCTGATCCCCTGGAGATGGCCGCGTCGTCCAGAAAAGGCCCCTGCGTTGGGGTGCGGCGGGTGACAAGACAGGCCCTGCGCTCGGTGCCATAGACTAAATGTGCGCTACAGAAAGGTCGATGAATCGCCACAGAGGGGCCAAGGCAGCGTGGCCGGCAGGGCCAGCACGGCTGACTCTGCACGCACGAGAGGAGACGCCATCGCTGCCGCAGAGAGCTGCATGTAAGCCGTTCAGTGTGCGCCTGCTCGCGTGTACCTGGAAGCTGCTGCCTGATATCGCATAGCCAAACTCAGATAAAAACCTGCGCGTGTTTAGTGCATGGCACCAGTGAGAAGAATACTGCATGGCGTGAGGTGAAAGTGTGGCGGGGTGGCAAAGTGGATTTGTGAACACGAGTGCGGCGGCGCAAAACCAGTCTCTTCCAGCTGGGGCTCCCTCGGGGCCTCTTGGGCCAAGAGGCAGGTGAGTGGTGTGCGAGGTGTCACCTCAAGAATTTCTTGGCGCGCTCAAGGCCGAGGATACCGATATTGCACTCTGTGGATGACAAAAGATCCAGCATGAACGTTTCAGCAAGGAGGGCTGTCACTCTAGCGGCAAGGGTGCAACAATTATGTAGCGTGCTGCTGGGGATGCTGCTGCTGCCGCTGCGTGGCTTGTGGCAGGCCTACCAGAATTTAGGGCTGCAGAGCACATGCATGAGAGCATGTCCTCACCGGCAATGATGTAGAAGACATTGAAGTTCTGCAGCAGGCCGCTTGCGCCCTTGAGCACCTCGCTCTCAAAGCCCTCCACATCAATCTTCATGAACTGGGGAGGGGGGTGCCGTGCGTGGATTGCACATGTTGCATCACATGCCACAGCGTACGACGCTGGGCAGGCACATGTTTCACAAGCAACACAGTAAGAAAGTGTGCAGGCATCAAGCAGGCATGGCCAAATGTGTTGTGCGATGACTGCTCCAGCGGCTGCAAGTTGACCAAGCCGGCCTTTGTGTTGGTATGCGCACAGGTCGCAGCCCTTGAATTGCAAGGAATGCACTCTCTGCTGCAGCACGCGCGCCCACCTGCACGTCCTCCTCCACCAGACTGTCCAGCCGCATCACGCTCATCTCTCCGCGGACCTGTTCAGGGCACGAAAGCGGCTGCTTTGGGACACACCCAGCAAGAAGAGTGTCAGGTGGCTCCAGGACTGCACCTGGGGAGCCACCTCACCGATGAGGAAGTGGTGGTTGAAATTGGCCAAGCATTTCACCCTCAAGCAGCACAGCACGAGCCACTTTGGTGGACTTCGTATTGATCATCATACAGAATCGCTGCCACTCAGTGGTGCTGATGGCCGCGTCATTGTTTGGGGGCAAGGTGATGCCTGTGGCGTGCATCAGGAGCGCACCCTTGCTCATCATCCGGTCTCAAGATCAGTTGGACCAACCTGATAATTGTGACTTGGTTTTGTGTGATGCTTGAGGTAGGCATAGGGGTCTTGATCGCAAAGCGTGTGGCCGTCGCCGCGGTTTGTGCCGGCGCTGATGATGTGGCAGGTAGCCCTCCTGCGTACAAGGTAGATGAGGCATGTCAACAGGCGCGGACTGGAGACCACAACATAGAAGGTGTCACGCCAGACTTGCTTGTGTGAGTCCAGCTTTGTGTGGCATGCTTTGATGCAGTCTGGTCATACGTAATCCCTGCCTCCCACAGTACTCACTTGGTTCCTAGCCCTGTGCCATACAGCGCCACACGGTCCATGAGCCAGGGATTGGCGCAGAGGGACGAGCGCACCAGCTGGATATTGCTGGCCATGGCTGCGCGAGCAAGGTGGGGCCAGCAGGCACGATCTCATCGACACCCAGATCCGAGGCAGGTGAAGAGCGTGCCGTCTCCAAATGTGAGCAGGCAGGTTTGGCGCCACGGGGCACTGTCACAGGCAGAAGGTATTCCAACATGAAGTGGGCAAACACCGATGGGCCCGCACCACACACCTTCAAAGGCGGCGACCCTGCCGCCTGCTGCGGCAGCGTTTAGCGTGAACCAGCCGATGTTGGCGCCCACATCCACGACTAAAGGCGACACTGTCCGCCGCCATTTCGAGCGGTCCCCCAGGTCCGCCTTTCTCTGTGGCACAGGTGCTCGCATGGCCCTGCGGTGTATCGAGGTAGGAATGGTGCATGCTGCTCAGTGACTGGAGTAGGAGGGCGGCCGTATGTGTGCAGAACATAAATGCCTGACAGGCACCCAGAAAAATGCAAAGGTGCAACAACTTCTGTGCTCAATAAAGGTTTCCTGGGCAGTCATGCAAGTCAGCTCCTGAAGTCTTCCTTTCCGGCAGTAGAACGGCAACACGACCGCGCGTTGAGAGGGCAGGCTGCCCAGCTGCCCCCCATCCCGGCCCAGCAGCCCGGTCATCTCACCACAGCATCTGCTGGGTTTCGTGAGGCTCCCATGAGTGCAGGTTCATGATGGCGGTGCTGACGATGTCGCCGCTTGCATGGACGAAAAGGCTGACGTTGGCAAACGGGACCCGCTGCATGGAGGGGTCGTCCAGGCTGCCATTCCTCGAGCTGCGATGCAAGCGCAAAACACGTACAGCTACTTTTGACGGGGATGTTGGCATGGCAGCACACTTTATGTGTGCACATGCGCCAAGTGCAAACTGACAATGACGTGCTATGCGCGCTGCCAGAGTCTTCCAGACTGTCCGTCCAGCATAGCCGTGCTGCGCCACGCCCTTGGTGCGCATCAGCAGTCGCTGTGCCGTGGAGGGGCTGCAGCTGCAGAAGCTGGCACGACCTTGTGCCCCATTTGACACGAGCGCGCACGCGCTCGCGCACTCGCACACGCACGCGTGCGCACGCACGCACGCACGCACACACGCACACACACACACACACACACACACACACACACCGGCCCGACCGCCCTCGCCCGCGCCCACCTGCACCACAGCTCCTGCTGGAGGCGCACCAGCTCGTGCGCGCGCCCGCTGCTGAGGTCCGCACTCATCTCTAGCAGCGCCGCAGTCGTCATGTCGACGATACTGTCCAGCGGCGGCAGCAGGGGGCGTGCGTCCGCGTGTGCGTTCCCCACGGACGGCGCTGGCGCGCTGCCGCTGCTGCTGCCGCCCCAGCTAACTTGGCCTCGAGCGCAGGCTGAAGCAGCCGAGGAAGCGCCGGCGGCGCCATCGCAAGGGGGGTGCAGCGGTTCGGCTGTGATATGGCGGGAGCTCCTGCCCAGTCTACTTGGCGCACCAGTGGCGGCCAGAAGCAGGGCGCACAGCAGCAGGGTACCTGCATGCAGCAAGAGAGGGGCGGGGGCAGCGCAGTAGCGCAGCAGGAGTTGATGCAGCACAGGGCAAGCAACAACCTCATTCGGTTGGCGTCCAATAGTGGACAGCCGCGAATCAGCATGGAGAGAAGCTGTTGCAATCAACCCGCACCGCTCAAGGCCGGCAGCCATCTGGGGCGGGCCCTCTTGTGGCGAAGTGCGCCTCCTGGTGCGGCGCTGCTGAGTGGCGATGGCGTTTTGGGGCGCATGACTTCTGTGGCAGCGTAGCTGCACAGAACAAATGACGTTATAACTCTCAGAGTTGTGTACGACTGATACTGAACTGCAACCTGCCTCAGAGCAGACAACACACGCGCAGCATGATCAAGGTGACAAAGTGTTTGCGTCGCCTCCAAGGTTTCCCCTCGGGTTGGCGCGACGCCTCACAGAGACAGGCCCGCAAGTGCGATCCGTGCGGTTCAATGTGTAAATCTGTTCCATGGCTGCCAGGCAGTCCCACGTGCATCGGTACGGGGGTCGGGTGGTGCGTCGTGCCCTGATGACTCTGCATGCGCAAGCTTTCGAGATCTGATGTACTCAATTACATTTTGAATAGCAGTGCCGAGTTCTTGAAAGCGCTACAGACATCACGCAGATCTTGGAGCCGTGCGCCCCTGGCTTGCCTTGCAGCGCGGCATGCGGAGGGTGGAATAGTTTCAAAACAGTGTCATAACAAGTGAACCTGTCCACGCGCATCTCATCCCTCCATGTGACAAACGTCACTTACTGTTCAACTGTACGGTAGTGCCAGACAACAATCGGAATCATACGCAACTTGTGTGTCAAGCTGACATACAGTACATGGGCTGCACTCTCTTGTTGGCCGTGAGCACTGAACTGTCCAATCATATCTCCACAAACTGCCCGCCTGTACTCGCCTGCGCCTGCGCGGTCCTCCTGGCAGCAATCGGATGCTCCAAATACAGGTCTCATTGACGACAGTGACCACCACAGATCAAGTGTCGCATTCCACATCTGCTGGGTTTTACAGTGCCGGTCATGGCTGGTCATCGCCGGTCAAAAGGCCAACCAAGGGCCACCGAAGCCAAAGTGAAGGGCTGATGCGCCGTCACGACAGCGGACAAGGTGAATGCCGAGCCGCGCGCTGTGCCTTCATCCGCGGCCGCCTCCTGCGGCGCCGCCCCCAGCCGCCATGAGCGCCTTGGTGTGCCCCACCAGCGCCTTGCGCATCGCGGCCGCCACCTCGCGGCAGCCCTGCACCGCCAGCTGCACGCACTCGTCAAACGCCTCGGCTGCCAGGCGGCCGTCCATCTGATGTGGTGTTGGTGGCAGATGCATATTGAAGGGGGGCGGGGTTGAGGGGTGCAGGCTGAGAGGAGCGGTGGTTTGACGTGGGGATTTACAGCCCAACGGGGACCGGATAAACACACAAGCGTGCACACACACACACACACACACACACACACACACACACGCACTTGCGTGCGTGTGTGTGCACGCACGCAAGCCAAAACATTGTCTCACACCCAAGAACACATACCAACACATACGAGCACCCAAATGCCCGATTGGCCATCACCAGCACACACTTGCACCCCCCACACACATACCCCATTCGCATGCACACAAGCACACAAGCACACGTGCACTCACGCACACGCACCCACGCACCTGCAGCAGGACGATCTTGTCCAGCCCAGGCTGGTACGCCACAGCAACATCGGGCCCCCCTGCGCTGTCTTCTTCGTAATTCATGTCCAGCAGCGGCGTGGACGCCAGGTAGCCGGCCGCGCAGGCCGCGACCGTGTCGCGCAGCTTGATCCCTGTGGGGGTGTGGGGCGCGGCGGGGGAAGGGGGGCTCAGGTATGCACGGGAGGGGGGAAGCAGGATGGATCGTAGTGGATGCAGATAGCAGGGCCCGTGCGGCATGGAGGAGGTGACGACAGAGGCTGAGTTGCGGACGCACGAGGGCATGTCGGGGGAGTTTCAGGCGCACGCAGCGGCGCGAAGCCCTAAAAGCGTGGCCCTTTGCAGCGGCAAGGCCCACCCGCGTCGGCGAGCGCGAGCATGGCGGCGTTGATGCAGGCGCAGCGAGTGCCGCCGTCCGCCTGGAGCACCTGCAAAACGGGGCAAAATGAGGCACAGCTTGCGTGGGCGTACTACTCGGCTGGTGTTGCTGCCTTCTGTGATTGCTGTCCCGGGCTATTGACTTGACCCAGGGAATCTTCCTTGTGGGCCCATAAAACTTGCATGCCAGCACGCAACCACTCCGCCGCCACGGCGAGTTGATTGCCGCCGCCCCTTCCGCCAGGCCCGCCGCCCTCAAATCCCCCCGACAGATCGCATCCAACTCCATGACATCACCAACCTGCACGTACACGTCGATCTGGCTGCGCGCATACTCCTCGAGCTGTATGGTCTGCTCCAGGGTGTTGCGGATCACAGAGGACAGCTCCGTCGACCGCCGATCGCTCTTGCCGCGCCGCCGCCGCTCGCCTGCGGGGCGCAGCACACGGGTGCCACCGGAACGCTCTATTGAGCGCTAAACGCACGCCCGTGCGGCTCATGCTGCATCAGCCTGCTGCCAACGGCAATTCTGCCGTGCCCTGATGGCATCACAGCAATTCCTGCGCTCTGATGTTTGACAGCGGTGAAGCACCCGTGGTGCCACAGTGACGACTGTGCGCACAGCCTTGCTGTGTTGAAACGGCTGTCGGCGGGGCTCGTCCCATGCTCTTGAGCGCGACGAATCCGAGCAGCAGGCTCTGCTGCTCACCTGTGCTGAATGCAGCCATTGCGTATTCGCACTTCACTATGGCCCGGTCTGTTTTCAGCTGCGACCGCACCTCCACCTCGCGCGGCCCAAACACAGACGCCAGCACCTGGGGTCGTGCGGCAGTGGCGGCGGCAGCGAGGCGGTGTGGGGCAGCGCCGAATTGCGGGGCCTGAGGGGCGGCACGCAAGGTCTGTCCAGCGTGAGGCGCTGATTTGCAGTGAGCGCGTGTCGAAAGGGCCGCCGCCACAGATGTGCACCGGCAACGCTGCTTAGCGTGACTGCGGCAGCCGGGCTCGACCCCGTGCTGCCGCAGCACCTGCAAACAGCCGCTTTCACGCATGCACGTGTGCATCCGCACGCACACGTGCGCGCAGGCGCAGAAGAAATTAGTTCGCCACGCACACACGCGCGCACACACACTGCACGCATGCATGCACACACTCTTCTGCACACGCATGCGCACACGTACACATCGATGAGCTGCGCCGGCGCCAACCCCGTGTAACACCCAGGCTCCGCAGCAGCGACATCACGCAGGTATCCTCCCTGCGCACAAAGCCGCACCTGCGTGTTGCCCATCTGAAACATAGCCGAGCCGTCTGCGCTCTGCAGCACGCCGATCTGGCTCCGCATCCGCCGCAGCTCCTTAGGCCGCCGCCCATCCAGCCGCAGGCCGTCGCTGATGAACTCCTTGCGCCCCATGGCGCCTCCACGCCGTTGGTGCTGCTGGAGGCCAGAAGGTGCGGCTTCTGCAGCTCTCTTATGACAGGGGTCCTCCAATTGCGGTTGCTTTGCGCAGGACAGAAAGCCGTCCTGGGGAGAGTCAGCGTCTGCTGCTGTGGGGTCTGCGAATGTTGGCCGCCGCAGCAGCAGCACGGGCAGTGTCAGCAGTCGCCCGACAGCAACGCCTTTCAGCTCGCAGGCTGTCACTGAGTCGGGAGTAACGATAACGATCAGAATAATTCCGTGCACTGCGTGCACACGGCCTCCACTGAAGGGTAGATGAAGCAAAATGAAGTGTGAGTGGGCAAGCGGAAAGGTAAGTCAACTATAAGGATGTGCTGTACAAGTACAACCGAAGAACCGCTACAGGCCTCATCTCCCTCCTGGTAGATCACGTGATCTGTGCGCCTGTCCCCTTGGTCTCCCTGGGCCTTCTCCTTAAAAAAGCTACTTGAATTATCATGTCGGCCACATGATTCACCACAGGAGCTTATTACTCTGCCAACAACGCCTTGATAACAAAATCGCTGACCACAGTTGACCGTTGACAGCAAGGAATGCCGGCTGCAAGGGCGGCTCATCAGGCTGTGTGTGGCCGTGTTCAGTGAAGCTGAAAGTCTTGGGATGCTGGGAATACCCCCGTGCAAAACTATCCCGCACGTTTCTGACCGGCAGGCAACCCTGAAGGCGGTGGCAAGGTTCAATGCACACCTAACAAGCCAGCTCGCGCGATCATTAGTTGGGAGTGTATTGCAAGGCCCGGTAAGCCGTGAACAATCGTGGCTGATGCTGCGTCTCGAAATGTGGTAGCGGGTCACAGGTGCGCACAGGGTCAGCCAACCTGCAACAGATGGGATGCTAGGCCCCATTGATAGGGACGAGAGGGGCCCCACCTCTGAGCACCTCGGCGTCCGATTTGTGCCGTTGTCTACTGCATGGAGCGCAGAATGTCTTCTGGCGCCAGATCCAGCATGCCGCGCCTACCGTTTACCACCAACGCATCGGCTGCAGCGTCTGGAAACCTCAGGGTGGCCGTTGATCATTGCATCCCCTGGCTGAGGACCCATTCGGTGAACTTTCAGGGAACGGGCAACCCCGTGGTGCCCAGGGCGAGGCACGAGCAGCGGCACAACCGCCTTCCCACGTTCCGTGGTGATCTGCCCAGATATTGTCGTCATTGAGAGGGTGAACGAGCGGGTGCCCGCCCAAGTGCTGCGTTCGCTTTGAGGCGCTGGGCAGTCAAGGCGTCAGGCCCCCCCCCCCCCCGGCGACCGATGCCTTTGGGGCTACGGGTCGCCTCTTTCATTCATTGTGCATTCATCCAAGTGCGCCTGCTGCACGTGCAGTTACTGAAAACAATTATTGATGCTGCCTTGCTCATCACAGTTCCTGGTCACGGCCGCAGACGATCCGGCACAAAAATGAAAGGTGTCACCCATCACCCGTGACATCATCGGTAATGTCATCCGTCTGAGCTGTCATACGCCTCCACAATAAGCTGCTCTGCATCCACCTCCCGCCAGTACTGGACCTGGGTTTGGGTTGGAGTACAACGCCTTGAGGTGCGCTTTTGCGTCAATGGCACGCCGATGGACCAGATACGCGGCCGGCTTGGCTCGGATCTGACGAAAGCCAGGGCGACCAGCAACCAAGCTAGAGAGGAACGTCAGCTGCGGTACTCAACACACTCCCTACAGGGTCCACTGGAGACTGCTTGACCCCGCCTTGCATGGAAGTGCGTACCTCGCTGTCAGTGGGGTGGATCTGAATCGCACCCTCCGCTGCTGCCTCATCACGGCCGTGGCCGCCATCGCCAGCCTCTGGCGCACTCGCGCGCCGCTGCCGCCTTGCCGGCCGCTGCTCCCGCGCCGCCTCTTCCCCAGCCGCCCCGCCGCCGCCGTCTGCTCCTGCCGCCGCCGCCGCCGCTGAGCACGCGGCCGCGGCAGCGCGCAGCGCGCGGCTGCTGCCGGCGGCGGCGCGCTTAGCAGGTGCAGGCCTGCCTTCAGAGACAGCTGGGTCACTGGCACGCCGCCGCTTACCACCAACGACCGGGGGCGCTGTTTTTGCAGAGGTTTGCACCTTCCGTGAGAAGGTCACCTGGACCGGCGGCGTGGGCGCGGCGTCCCCGCGCTGCCCGCGCTTCACCGGCGGCGTTGCTGCCAGCGGCAATGGCCCTCCTGCTGCTGAATCAGGTGCCACGTGGCGCTCTGGCCCGGACGCAGGGCTGCGATCCGCGCCGGCTGGTGGACCCTGCTGCGCCGATTGCGCGCGCGTGCTGCGACGTGGTGGATCCGATGGAGGACGCCGCGCGGCGCCTCTGCTGCCCTTGCCTGATGCTTTGCCCATCGATCCTACTGCAATCCAACAAGCGCGAGCTCCATATAAGGACCCGGCTCTCAGATCGGGCTCATTCTGACGGGGGCCATTTATACATTCAAATGTGTATCTAAGTGCGCAAGTATGTGTACACGTAATCGAATTGACCACTGTAGATTATGATGAGTTTCATATATGGCCGCAGCAATCATTGCCAATGGCCTCTGTTGACCAGCGCAGGGACGTCACCACAACGGTGCAGTCAGGAAGACAAGAACGAACACCCCTCCATCAAGTTTCCTATCCCGCACGCCCAAAACTTTCTGCCATGGAAGTTTAGCACGCCATGTGCCGTGTGGCAAACATGCACTAGAACCTGCGCAGGCACAACAAATAGGAACTCCCCCCCCCCCCCCGCACCACTCGAAACAAACCTGTCACCATGCAGTTGCGGCCATCACCATGGCTGCAAGACAGAGCACCGCAGCCGAGGCTCGCATGGCCGCAACCGCCAGGGACTGTTCACCAAGCCGTTCGCTCCCTGCCACTCGAACCAAAAGCTCAATATGTGGGCTCCTTGGAGGTTACTCTCTCACAGCCTGACCGCTTGAGGGCGCCTCACCACTCATCCCCGCCCGATTTGAATCCCAATCGCCACATAAATTACAGGAAAGCAGGCAGGGATTCACCTCATAAAGGTGTGTGGAATGAAAGGGCCAAAAGCAGATACTGTGGCTGGAATGGATGTTTCAATACAAGGGAGTTTAACAGAAGCACGAAGGTCAAGGAACGCAACACCACGACTGCCCCGCTGCCCGGTTTGCTGGAGGACACCATGAGCTGCATTGCAATAGCAAGCACCAATTTGTGCCCGGCATGCAGCAAGAAGATCCGCACAATGCCGAGGGGATGCTGACCCCTCGGCAGCAGCGTGGCATCACCTAGCTCTCTTTCTTCTCTTTCGTGCTGCCGCCGCCCGCGACGCTCACATCTGCCGCTGCCGCCGCCGCCGCTGCCGCTGCCGCTGGCGGCGCCTCCACGCCGAGCCGCGCCGCCAGGTCTGGGAACAGCCGCTCGAACCAGCCATCGTTCGCGCGCGCAAAGCTCATGAAACACGAGTCCAGTATGGTGAACAGGTTCACGACCAGCAGCTGGAACTGAACAGGCACGAGCTTGAAGTTTGCGGCCTGGACCACCGGCCACACGGTCAGCTCCGCGCTGAAGGTCGGCCAGAAGTCGCGCCGCAGCTTCCTCATGACTTCCTCCGGGCCACCGCCCTCGCAGAGCGCCATGTGGGTGAAGTAGCCGGCGACGTGCAGGGGGCCGAAGAGGGCGGTGTCGGCGATCACCTGGGATGAAATAATATAAGATGGGTTGTCGATCAGCCTCGTGGCGCATGGGATGCCAAGGATCACGGGGCAAGGAATCCAGTGGCTTAACCAAAACTTGAAGGTGTGGGCTCGCGCTTCGCAGGCGCTGGTGCGAGGTGCAGAGACGAGCGCCTGCACAGCTGGCCATCTCGTCCATGCGCAGCCCTTGTCCCAGGATGCCTGCGCCTTGTGGCTATGTCCTTCCGCTGCAGCATCCAACACACACACACACACACACACACACACACACACACACACAGAGCAGCAGCAGCAGCAGCAGCTCCACGCATATCTACCAAGGCCTCACCTTGCCGCCGACAAACGCAAAGCTCCCGGGTGTCAGCAGCGCACGCGCCGCCCTGTCCAATGCCATGTACCATGCGTGCCCAACGGGCCCTATGAACGCGGCCCCATAAGCGCAGGTCAGCAGGTTGCGCCGCGCATCAAAAGGCACGTCCTCCAGCTGCTGCGCCAGCGCGTCGCCGGTCGCCCTGCGGGCTCGAGCGCGCGGGCGATCGGGCAGTCTGGCGGTCGGGCGGTCAGGCACCGGGGTGCTCACATGCGCTTGTAAATGGCCATGCATTAGCGTTTTCCAGCTGACAGGGGCGGCGGCGCGCCCCTGTCAAGGCTCAGACATTGTTGCTGTACGGTGACGCTCTGCTGACGACACCAGCCGTTGGCGTTCTTACTCACCACAGAATGCCTGTGGATACAATCTGTGTCCGCCAAGGGTGCTGTGAAAGCTGGTTTGAGTAGGCTCGGAATCCGCGAGCAAGCTGCGCTGCCATGGCTGGCAAGCGCTCTTTCCGGTGTGCCGCACCCGCAGCAGCAGCAGTGGCGGCGGCCCTAGGCAACCCTGGTTTGTGCTTCTGTATACTGGAGAGCCCAGGGGCTTCCAGGGACAGTGCGAGTGGTCGTATGCAGTAGCCTGCTTGTAAACGGAGCCCTTGACGTGGTTGAACTGATACAAGAGCGGGTTGGCGATGTCACTCGTTCACACTACGTTGCGCGGTAACCAACAAAGGCTAGGCAACAAAGCAGGTGATTAGAGACTGGAGCTGTTTCATATAGATTTGAATCAATCGCAGCCGTCGGGAATGATCTATGCGCGCCTGATCAGCGCAGTGTCGGGTCTTCGGCACAAGGCTCTAGTTCCATTGGTATCTTCAAGTAACCCAGTAGCTTCATTAGCAGTCTGCAGGGGCTTCGCGTCCCGACGTAAAGGCGGGATGAGCTCCGGCACCTCTGGCGGGAAGCGCAAGCTCACTGTGCGCGTCCGCTGCGCCGGCCGGAGTGCATGTGGGATCGCCTGCATGCATGCGTGTCGCTCTCACGCGCGCTGATGATGCCGCTGCCTTCCTAAAGCTCAATGAGCAGCATCGATTGCTGGAGTGCAGCTGGCGTGCCGCACCCTGCCGTTCTATGAACAGCTGGCACAAGCAAAACCAAGCTTTTGAGGGCCGAAACGCGCCGGTCAAACCTTGGACCAGCACTCTTGCCGCCCGTCAATGCACCCCAGATCGCGGTGGAGGGCTGCTGCCATGGGGAGCTGGACAAAATCTACGACACGCTGCAGCTGCTGCAGCAGAGGGAGGGCCGAAAGGTGGACCTGCTCATCTGCTGCGGAGACTTCCAGGTGGGAGGGGACGCGCTGATGTGGCGCTGGGGTGCAGCCGCCATGTCATTGGCATGGCGCTGATGTGTTGCTGATGTGTCGTTGATGTGATGACTGATGAGTGTCGGGC
>NW_014012238.1:0-10353 GCF_000611645.1 Monoraphidium neglectum
TGCGTTTGGGTGTGTGTCCCACCGGATTCAATATGTCGCAGCCAGCAGTCCCCTCCTCTCAAATGTGCCGGCGGTGTACGGCTCTGCAGAGAGCGAAGGCCGCACCCGGGATCCCGGCAGCGGCGACATTGCATGAGGGACAGCAACGCACAGCATCACAGCTGGCAGCGCCGTCTATGGCAGAGGAGACAGCTACGATTGTGATCACGTGCCTATCAAAACACCGTCAATCGGGTTGCAGCTCAGTGCCGTACCGACTCGCACGCTCCCACGCTGCGCAGACTGCTGTGTGCAGCCCCCCCCCCAATACAGCCTGTCGTACAGCAGCTTCTGGGGCCTGTAGCGCAGTTCCATTGCAACAGCGGTGACCTTGATGGACTTGAAAGCTCCGCTTGCATCCACCTTTTGCCGCCCGTGCCAGGGAGCGCGCAGGTTTGTTGTTGTGCTGGATTGATTACAGCAGTGACGTATACACAGTGGCAGTTCCGCGGGCAACGGGCAGCGGTGGCGGCGCTGCCACAGGCGTACACACCAGCGTAATAAGCACAGGCGGGATTGATGGGAGCAGCAGTCCAGAACGAATGCGACAAGGTTGGCAGCGGGTCTGTCTCGCTGGGGCGACAATCCCCACTCACCATTTGTTATTGATTCATGCGGCACGAACGCTTCTGCCAGAAGCGCAGTGCGCCAATTGCAGTGGGGGGCCCAGCGCCGCATTTTTCCGCTGGCGCGCGCCTTTGCATGCTGCTTGGTGCCTAGCGTCTCGGCCGCTGAGGCACCAGAGCTGCTGGCCTCGCGCTAGGCGAAGACCCACCCACCGTGGTGGCTGGCTTTTGGGCTGCTGCTGTTGCCACTCTGGGGGGTAGACACATCGTGCACTTGCCCATGAAGGCCGTGACCAGGTAAATAGGGTGCCGAGAGAAGAGGGGCGTCGATGCAAGCCGCTCTGCTTGAATTTCACACGCTGAAATCTGTTTGATGCTGACTCAGTAACTTACTCAAGTAATGTGCTCGGCGAGCCTATTATAATTGGGCTGTCGGCGAACCTCAGCACGATCCACCGGCAGCAGTAACTTGGGCGATTGCAGGCAGTTACAGAGAGGGTCTCGCGGGGCAAAAGCATGAAGAAGCACCTCATCATACGCTGGCTCAATTCCGTCATTAGTTCCAGAAATTCTAGCAAGACACATGACATGATGTGATTTGGGCAGTTGCAAGCAAAATGGGCACAGGGCAGCAAAAGGCATCGCAGCCTGCAGTTTGTGCGGCAGTGTTGCTGCAGCAGGTGTCATGCGTGATCCGCGGTGCACTCAAATCATTCAGCGCCCGACGGCCTGGGGCAGGGGATGCTGATTGGTGGGGGCTTGCCACGCCAATTCTCACAAGACAGGTAGACCACCCAAAACAGACTGATTTCAATCATGCCAGAAGCGGTGGTTCCGCAGGATACAGGGGCAGTGTGGTTCGCAAACGAAGGCAAGTGCCAAGCCGCTGAGGAGATTGTCAGGCGCTGGTGTTCAGATGCCGATGCCGCAGCTTAGACCCTAGGTGAGCAGGACGCGTTTTATGCAAAGCTCTTGGAAGGAGCCGCCTTTGCTTGCCACGACTCGTGACGCCTCCGACGCACTCATTGTCACCCAGCAGGCTGCCAGCAGGCCGCCCTCTTGTCCTTCAATAGTAGCCAGGTGCGCCCCCGCGGCCCCTCACGTTGACCGCCACAGCACCGTCTGCGCCACCATACATCCCACGGCCAAAGCCGTCGCCGCCACCGCCCGCGTACATCCCAGGCTGCCCCGGCGGCACGGGGATGCGCATGCCGGGGCCCATCATGCCGGACATCATCATGCCCATCCCTGCCTGGCCGCTCACGCCGGGCGGCCCTGCCATCATCATCCCGCCTGGCCCCATCATCATGATAGACTGTCCGCCAACCATCGACGCAGTCCGCCCGTCGACACGCGGCGGCAGGCCCAGCACATGCACTTTGACAGTCTCCTCCACGCTGACCTGGCAACAAAAGGGAGCCGGGCAGGAGTGACAAAGAGGGTTGGGGCAATGTGAGGGCCTACGATGGCGCAATCGGTGACCTTGCAGGCAGGCAGGCAGGCTACCTGAGGTGGCCGCAGCAGGCGGAGGAGCCCAAGGAGCCCCGGAGGGTGAGTGGTGAAACGACCGCAGTCGTTGGCTCCCCCAGGCATGCAGTCTGTAGATGCAAAGGCCTCACCTCTGCTGGCAGCTGGCTCAGCATGCCGGCAATGTCTTTGGACTCCTCGTGGAGCAGCTTCACATACGGCCTGGAGGCAGGGGAGCGTGCGTGGGTGCGTGGGTGGGTTGTGAGGGAGGGGTGGTAACGGCAGCTCGGCGTGCATACTGGCCGCACTCCTCAGGGTCGTACGCGCTGCCATGCAAAGGCAAATGAGGTGCTGTGCACGCCCCATCCCCTGCGCCGCAACCCCTCTCTCGCCGCCTTCTCTGTGCCCCCCCTCCCCGTGCTCCCCCCCTCCACACACGCACACGCACACACCTCGAAGCCACCTGCCCACCTGTAGAGCAGCACTATGAAGCTCAGCACGACTGAAATGGTGACGACCATCATGATCTGGTGCAGCTGGGTCACACCCTCAAACTTGCTGATCGTGTAAGCTGTAGGGTGAGGGGGAGAGGAGACGTCAGGAGGTGCAGAAGTGGCGAGCGGAGGTGAGCCTGATGGCACGGGGGTGCACGTTCAGTCCTGCAGGCACAGAGGACGCCCTTTGAATCGGCACGAGGGCCGTGGCGGGTAAGGTACAGCAGCACTCCTGGTCGCTGTGTGATGGGTTTGAGGCGTGTTGCGTCATTGTCCTGCATGTCCCCATGGCGGACGCCCTGATCCCAGGCCTAGCAGGACCCTGGACCAGCTCTCCCCAGCCTCACTTCCAAAGAGGTCAATTGCTTGGTAGATTCTGCGGGATTCATGGTGGCGGCGGTGTGAGTGCACGCAAAATTGGGTGGAATCATGGGTCAAGGGGCTGGATGGGTCCGGGCATTGAGCAGCACGTGCTTGAACCGAAGCGCACATGCAAGTGCGGTGCAGCCCCTCCGAGCTCCTGCCAGGCTCTCACCCATCCATCATGTCGTCCGGGACGACTTGGTTGAGCCACAGGTACCTTCAAGCAGGGTGAGAGAGATCGCGCAGACCAGCACGAGGAAGGGGCATCAACGGGAGAGGGGCCCAGGACGCGATTTCGACAGCACCGCAGTGGGGCACCCCGCTGAAATCTGGGCCCCTTGGAGGGGAGCGCATCTATTCTGGGTCTGAGGTGTGCACCATTGCTGCAAGCTCGCCAGGCCTCCACCCGCCGGCCCTGACCTGCCAACCGTACTCTCCCCTTCAGACTGGTGAGATGGACGTCCTCCCCTCACCCTCTCTTGTCCACCCTCCTAGACCCCTCTGACTCCATTCGCCCTCCCCGCGAGCCACGCACAGAGTGTGGTTGGCATAGGCCAATTCCGCTGGCAGGTTGCCGAAAGCCTCGTACGTGTCTATGAAGCGGTCCACCATTGCATCCAGCCCGTTGTGTGTGATTTGGTGGTAGGGACTATCGGGCTTGAAGCACGTGCTCTTGTCGTTGCGCAGACAACCATTGGTCCTGGTGTGGAAACAAAGGAGTGAGGATAATTCTTTGTGCATGTGTGTGTGTATGCGTGCATGTGT
Organism: Monoraphidium neglectum; assembly: GCF_000611645.1. NCBI lineage: Eukaryota > Viridiplantae > Chlorophyta > Chlorophyceae > Sphaeropleales > Selenastraceae > Monoraphidium > Monoraphidium neglectum. The sequence continues at coordinate 3,695 of NW_014012238.1, forward strand.
GCGTGCGTGTGTGTGTGCGTGTGTGTGTACGTGCGTGCATGTGTGCGTGTGTGTGGGTTTGTACGCGCGTGTGTGCATGTGTGTGCGCGTGTGTGCGCGCGTGTTTGTAGATGTGCGCGCGTGCATTAGCTCGTGCATGCAGATACTGCTGAAGGCGTGTCTTGGCGCCCGGGATGGCACAAACGGCGGTTCCCCTGCCGACCCTGCCATAGAGCCTGGCCATCAAACGCTCTGCCCACCCCCACCCTGTGGCCCCACCTGAAGAAAAGCTGAGCAACGTCAGGGCTGGCGAATGCGGCAGGGGGGGTCAAGAGGGAGTAGGTGGTGCCCTCCGCGACTGAGTGAGCGACAAAGTAGGGCCAGGATTCAGGAAGATCAGGGCAAGGCGGGCTGGCAAAATGCAGTGTGCGGAAGGAAGATGGGCACCCAATGGGGGTCCAGGGTGCGCTTTGCTGCTGGCTGAGTGCCAAGCTTGGAGGGGGGTTGCCTGCTGGCGTGAGCGGCTATATCAGGGCCCCTCATGCGTGCGCCCTCTGCCATATTGCGCCGCAATCATGGCCAATCACTGGAGTATCGGCTCACTGTGGTGTATTTTGCCGCCGTACATGAGAAGGGCGTACCTGTGGGGTTTTCATTTATTTTGGGAGGAAAGCGGGGGGAGGAACATAGGACAGTTGAACGGATGGGCAGGGTCAGCAGAGGTGAGAGGGCTGGAGTATGCGCGGAGCCCGCGGCAGCACGTGATGACGTGCTGGTGCTAGACAAGCTGAGGTTAGGCAAGGCTGAAGACTCCCTGTGTGCACCAACGGGGCATGTTTCCCAACTTCAGGCCGTCGCTTGAGGGGTGGAGGGGGCATTTGGGTCACCACACCATGGTATGATTGCACTGCATGTGCATAAGGCGGCAGGCCGTGATGCAAAGTATGCTGCACTCACTCTTCTCTGAGATCTGTGACCATCAACAGGAGGTCATCCTTGATGCGGTGGCGCTCATTGATGTCGCTGGCGAACGCCAAGTGGTCGCCCTTTGTAGCAGAGGGCGACATGGGATAGGTGGTGTGGTGACCTACCACCTATTTTGGGGCAATCCGTGCGACACAGACGCTGTCTTGGTGTCAGGGCGGCTGTATTTGTGCAGCAATTGCCTGATTCCCACCCTGACTCGCACCCTCGCCCCACCCCCCAGCTGTGGCCCGCACCGTCACGCGGACGCGGCTGATGAGGTAGGTGACGCGCGCCGCCGCGTTGAGCGACGCCAGTGGTGCCTGCAGGCCCGCGAGCCTCTGGAAAGTCACTCCAAACACCACGATGACGGCCACCGCCCACACCGTGAGGGGCAGCATGAATTTAGAGATCACCGAGTTGTTGGGGACGAGCTTCTTGCCGTTGAGCTGCGAGGATGGAGGCGGCAGGCGGGGATGGAGGCGGCTGCCAAGTGAGGTGGCCAGCATGAAAGAGCGGCACGTGAACGTATCTTCAAAGCCGTCGACGTTCTGAATGCTTGCAATGCGACCAGCATCACTGACATCAATAATGCATGTGTTGCAAAAATGCGGTGCGCTGCGCTGCACACGCAACCCTCTTGACTACGCTTGGACCTGTGTCAGGCCTGGGTCCCCCCCTGACCTTGATGACTGTGTCCATCCAGCCGAACAGTGCCTGGTGGATGCGCTGTCCCAGGCTCTTGGGCTTCTTTTTGTTCTTCTCGGTCTCTGCAGCCGCCGCCGCAGCAGCAGTACTGGCAGAGTGTTTCTTGCCACCAGGCTTTCTCTTGCCCTTCATCGGCGTGCCACCTTTCTCATCATCATCCTCTGTTCAATTGCAGGGGAACGGTGAATGCCAGGGAGGGTCGGAGAGGGGTGAGAATTTGGCCCAAACAGCGTGCTGGATGACGTGCCCGGCTCAGCCAATCCCTGCTTCTGAGTCAGCCACACCAGTCGTCTAAGTGACACGGAAACACCTCACAACGCAGTATTTTCCAAAGCTGCATGGGTCCTGCCAACCAAATCTGCTCACCATCATCTCCAGCTGCGAGCCGCACGCTCTTGGATGCTGTTTTGTTGCCTGGGTCGGCGCTGTCGGCGGCCAATCTCTCGCCGGGACGACTCTGCCCCTGGGCCGCCAGTGCCTCCAAATCGTCATCATCGTCCCCCTCATCATCATCATCATCGTCAACCTTCACATATGGAGGGGTTGGTTTATGACCTGTCTGCTGTCCTTGTGTGCGCTCGCGTGCCTGTGACGTGCTGGATACTCTGGGTTTGGCGCAAAGGTTTCATGCATCCACACCAAGGGCAACCCCTTCCATCTGTCTGCATGCTTGCATCAGCCCAGGGCTTGCTGGCTGCAATTGTTTGGCAAAGCGCGTGTCCTAAGTCCTATGGGACCCCGCTCACCGCTATCTTCCGGCTGGCCATGATGCGTATAGTGCCGGAAGGCAGGGCCAGGAAAACGCTGAAGCGCCTCATGTGCTGCGAGTTGGCTGTGTGTACCAGGAAGAACTGGTACGCCAAGCAGGCAGCCTGTTGATGAGGTGCGAGCGTCAGCGTGGGACATAATGGGAAGAGCACAGTCGGAACAATACAAAAGGCGCAGGACAGAGCGAGGCATCCGCACGAGTTGGCTGCAACTTAGGGAGGTTGGCTTGTAGGACAGTCGCCACCGCTGGCTATGCACCTGATGGGGCTCCCGGAGCCCTCCTGCTCAGCATCACGCTAGGGGCCATTTCAGTCGCCCTCTGCGCACACTCCCCCTGACCCCTTCCTAGACTCATGCCTTGCACTCATGCACAAACCTGCAGGCACAGTGCCTCCACCACCAGCAGCACTATGAGCCACGTGCTGAGGTGGCTCAGTGATATCCAGGAGAAGTCCACCTGCAGGTCAAGGCTCCAGCTGCACAGGAGCAGCGGGGTCGTCGGGGGTGAGCAGGCGCATGGCTGTGGACGGGTGCGCATATTCTCTCTTTATATGATTGGCTTGGGACAGTAGTGTTGGTTTGGAGGGGGGTTTCAACGTGTGAGTGGGTGGCTGCAAACGCACTTCAACCCGAACCAACAGGAAGCGCCTCGCCTGTCACACCAGCTGCAGCAACACGTCATGTGTGGGGATGTGTCAAGCACAATGCACCTGTAGCCAAAGAATATGGATTCTGGCCCGTTGATGTGCATGTAGTTGAAGGAAGTGTCGTTCTCCAGGGCCGCCCCTAGGAGTGGCGCCAGGTAGTGCACGTCATATCCCGCAGATATGAACCTGGAATGATGTGTGAGTGATGGCAAAGATGGTTGATGGAGGGGCGTATCAAACAAGAAGGGGCGAGGTGTGCCTGCTACGGGTGGGTGCTGATTGGCTGCTTGGAGGAAGCTCCAGGCAGCCGCATCTGGTGCAGTCGCCAACTTGCTGTTGTGAGCAGCTACGAACCACAACAAAAGGCCAGCCTGCGAACCCGCCCATGACTTGATTTCAGATATACATCCCCGTCTCCGCCGATAATTCTCTGAGCCTCACGTGTTGCCCATCTCCCATATGGTGGCGTTGCGAGTGATGATAGTCCCTCTGCCTTCTGAGGTGACGTTCATCCACGACTGCAGCATGCAATCGGTTGCGAGCATGCCTTTTGGAAATCAGCTTGATACATGTGGGGGGCGCGTGCACGCACGCACGCGCACACACACACACACACACACACACATACACTCACACACACACACACATTTGTGAGCACACATACGCACGCACGCACGCACACACACACACACACACACACACACACACACACACACACACACACACACACACACACACACACAACACAACGAGTGTATGTGTGCTCGCAAGTGTGTGTGTGCGTGCGTGTGTGTGTCTGTGTGTATGTGTGTGTGTATGTGTATGTGCGTATGTGTGTATGTGTGTGTGTGTGCGTGTGTGTGTGTGTGTGTGTGTGTGTGTGTGTGTGTGTGTGTGCGTGTGCGTGTGTAAGGGCGCGTTGAAGGGTGCGTTGAAGGCCCCCCCTACCTGCTCTGGCAGCCCGCGGTGTGTCCAAAACTCAACGAGGCGCGGGTCGTCAAAGCTCACGAGCTCGGGATAGCCCAGATACAACTCCTTGGCAGGACAAGGGGGTGGGGGTGGGGTGAATGATAAATTTATAACCTCATGTCACATAATCACTGCCAACAGCCCCGAGATCATTGCGCACACTGACATGGCCGTGCAGCTGGCAGCAAGCATATACACGATGTGCAGGCAGGGGGGGGATGTCTGAGACGGGCAGCATCGGTGCTGACGTGGACGTGTAAAATGCAAGGAACAGATTTGAGCTGCGACTGCTGCATGTGGGGTCCTCGTCCCACAACACCGGCCATACTCAGGCAGGCTCGCACCTGACTCCCGACCCCCTGCTTCCATGCCCACCTGGTGCCACGCGCGCAGGAGATGTATGTTTGTGAGCAACCGATCATAGGTGCTCTGCATCGACGCCCGGGAGCACACCTTGGGCAAAGATGTGTTTGGGGGTGGGGGTGGGGTGGGTGAGGTCAGGGAGGAACGCGTTGGCTGCAAGGCGGCTTCAGCGCTGGCAGCAGCAGACTTTGGTAGTCAGGACAGTGGATGGGGTTTGCGAATGAAAGGCGGGCCGCGTGACGACAATGCACCTGCAGCAGTGCCGTACACGAGGACCGAGTCGTCCGGCAGCGTCCGCCTGCTGCGTGACTGCCCACAATGTTCCCTCTAGATTGCACGGTCGCCACCTCCAAGTGCCCCATGTGACCAGACTTGCCCCTTCATACCAAACTTGCTCCCTTTCACAAGACCTGCCAAACACCCCCTGCTGTGCACAGCGCCTTGCTGCACCAGCCGCGCGGCTGCCTCACTTCAAAGTTGACGAAGTCGGGCTTGGAGCACTCGTATGCCATGTTGGCGTGCATGGCTGACAGCTGAAAGCGGTCGGTAGCGTGCGCCATGATGGTGGTGTGGTGCATATTTCTGTAGAGAGTGAAGGTACAGTAGATGTCAAGGGCATGTGACAAGCGGAGCGCCAGCAGTGCCGCTTTCAGAGCGAGCCAAACAGGCTACGGCTCCACCATCCACGGATAAACCCCATTCATCGTGCCCACGCTCCCCCTTCTCCTCCACGGCCCCTGGCTCCTGCACCCACTCGAAGCGCTTCTGGATCTGAGTGGACAGTATGGCGTACCCCACCACGTGCGCCACCAGGATGACGCCGAAGCAGAGCCACGTCTGCTGCTTGAAGCGCAGCGTGGAGGACTGTGCCGCGCTGGACGTCATCATGCGGTTCAGCTTCTTCAGGCGCTTGGCTCGCCTTGGCAGTGGGCGCACGAATGTGTCGGGGGGCGGGGTCAATGAAGGATGTTACGTGTGTCAGCGGGTGATGCTGGGTGCTGGGCTAGAGGGAAATTGAGAAATCAACGGGAGCGCATCCTGAATTTTGAATGTTCACGTTTCCATGTGGCATCTGCGCACGCCAAGACACAGTTACAGGCGGAGCACGGAGTCATTGGTGGTTGGAGCCACAAAGCCTTGCGCAAGCGGAGTGCCATCCAGGGAGTGCACCACCCTGGTTCTGCCCGGCCCTTTTCTGCCCCCTGCGCGCAGTATAATCTGCAGCGGGCCCTCTCACCTGAAGTCTGCTGCCAGCTCCTCTTCAGCCTGGCCGTCCCCCACGGCACTGCCTGCACCGTCACCTGGTTCCGACCCGGAAGCCTGGCTCACAGACGCATCGCCCACCGACGCCACGCCATAACTGATGCCATTGCCGCCAGCCAGGCCTGGATCGACGGCGAGGCTATCGCTGCCCTCAGACGCGCTGTCACCGCCACCATCATCGCCGCCACGCAAGCCGTCTTGGCCACCGCGACGGCCCCTGCGAACGTTGTACTCGTAATCGTGCTCTTCCTCACCCGCGGATGGGCCAACCTTGATTGCGTCCGACTGCCTCACCCACTGAGCCACACGCATCCTGGTGGGTTTTGTTGGGCGGATGATGGGTGTGAATGTGACGCAGAGCAGGGCGCCAATCCAATAAAGTAGGAAAGGATTTATATCATGCCGCGATGCTGGCCTGCAATAGCATGACCACAAATACCACGATGCAACTGCGCCTGCGTTCTTCCTTACATGGCAGCAGCGACAGCAGCGGCAGCAGCGAGAGTGCAACACCGACAAATTGCACGCAGTGATACCTTTTTAGTAATGAACAACGCACCTGGGGTCCGCCCGCCGATGGGGCCTGCTGTGCCGCCCTCCACCACTGCCGCTGTCACTTCCACCATCGCCATCTGCGTCATCCGCATCCAATGCCGGCCCCCTGTGCTGCACTTTGGGTCCCAAACCCTTGCTGCAAATGCCGCGCTTGCCGCCAACCACTGCACCCCTCTCTTCTCCAGGATCAACGCTGCCCCCCCGACCGCCGCCCCCGTCCTCGTGTTCGCTGTCAGAGCGGCTGTCAGCTGCGGCGGCCAGCAGGTGGCTGGCGCCTGCAGGCTGTGATGCGGCGTCCTTGAGTGCCAGCAGCGGCTCCACGCTCCCGGTTGAGGGCTCTGCCAGCTGCAGGCGCACCACAACATGCTGACCACCGCGAGAGGTCTTGGACACAGCCTTTGGGGTTGAGGGAGGGAGCAGGGTGATGGGAGGTGGGGTTTTAGA
>NW_014012238.1:10802-15091 GCF_000611645.1 Monoraphidium neglectum
GGGGGGGTGGCAAACCGCAACTTGCGGACAACGGATAGGCGGGATGGTAGGGAGTGCCAGGGACACTGCAACACAAGAAAATGACAACACATGTTGTTGTGCACCCCCTTTGGCTGCCACAAGTCCGCGCCCCTCCAACCGATGCTCTGCTTGGCTTGTCCCTCAGACTGGGATCCCAACCGCCCTCACCTGCATGATCAATGCCAGCGGCCCACCATCCGCGTGCGTGGTGTGCAGCCTCTTGCGCACCCCGACCTTGGGGGCTGCGCCCGCCTTGAGGCCGCCCTTCTTGCCGGGCCCCACTTCCCCGGTGGCCGCTGTCATCAGGTCCGAAGCGGTGGCGCTCTGAGGCAGCCCCGCCAGCCTGTGATAGCGAAGGCAGGCGGGAGGCGGGGGGGCGGTTGCAGGGTGTCTGGAGACCTGGGTCGCCTGGGTAGAAGATACCCGGAGATGCACTCAGCGAGGCTCTGGCGCGCCAGCGCTGCCACCCGGCAGAGGAAGAATGCACCCCGTCCACCCGTTCAACCCTCAACACAGAGTCGCTAATTGCAGCCAGACGGTACCTTTTCCTCAATACCAACACATCGCACCCCACTTCTGATTTCCTGGGACAAAAGCGCACCCCTGTGGCAATCTTCCCCAATCTTGACCGCCCTGGCGCGCGTATGGCCCTGCATGTCTACCCCGGTTGAAAGAGCCGCGGCCGCACGCTCACCTCTTGAAGTCCTTATTGATCATCATCTTGCTGCTGACGCCAAACAGCAGCCCAGCGGCAGCATCCGCCCTCACAACGGTCAGCGCTTTGTCCAGCTCCACCACCGCCGCCAAAGCGTCCGCACGCCACAGCACCAGCTGCAGAGACGCCTCCTCCTCATCACCAGCCGAGGCTGCGGCGTCCGGGGCGGCAGCAGCGGCGAAGGCAGGGACTCTGCCGCTGCCGCTGTGCGTGCAGGCTTCGTCTTCGGGATCTTTTATGACCACCTGCGCCTGCAGCAGGGCGGGCCGCACGCGGTTGCGCTGCTGGAGGGCCGCCGTCAGTGTCGAGGCGCTTGTCCTGGAATCGACCTTTTGTGGGCGGGGGCAGACGGGTGTGTGAGGTGTGGATTCTGGGGGTTGCCGGGGTTGTATCACTGCGTGTGTCTACAAGGGGTCACTGGCCAGGCAGGCGGCCTGTCCTACATAGTGGGGCAGCTGCTTGTGGGGGTTGCTGACAATGGTACGCGTGACGATGTCTGGGATGCATCATTCGCAACATGTGCACCAGCCAGAACGCTGCAGCTATGTTTGAGCAAGGCACGTGGCGCCCAGCACGTCCCGCCGTCAAGCCACCGCCCACCTTGCTGTCCCCGTCCCCCTGCGCCAGCACCCCCACGCGCCACGCCTCATCCGCGCCATCCAGCGCCCTGAGCCCCAGGGCTGTCAGCAGTGACGCGTCCTCCCCGTGCATTCGAGACCACTCCCCAAACACGTTGACAAAGGCACGCACGGGGCGGCCCACCATGTCCTGCGACAATGGTGGCAGCGCCAAGGTCAGCAAGCAGGCGGCTGGGATTGGGGCTTGATGCCGTATGCAATGTGCCACGAGGCAGGGTCCAAGCACTTGCCAGCACAAGGGCATACCACTACGTACTTTGCATTGACAAGATCATGCCTTGGGCTGACCAGGGGCGCATCAGGCCGCAGGGTGCAGCGGGTATCCACCAAGTTCAGAGTTGATTGTTCAATCCCAGGCATCCGCTAATCCCAGCCTGACCCCTCATCACGCATCCTGATGCACAAATGCCCCCTCCGCACGCACACACCCCACCTGCGGGCTGCAGCCAAAGAGCGCCCTGCTGGGCCCCGGGTTGACACGGGTGATGATCCCGGACCCGTCCACCCCCAGCACCAGCCGCGCCCTGTCCATGGCGGCGGCGTCCGAGGAGGGCGTCACCCGCACCACGTGCTGCAGCCGCTCCCCGTCATCGTGAGTGGAGAGATGCAGGGTGACCGGCACCTTGACGCCGTTCGAGCGCAGCAGGTGCACCACAGCGCCGGCGCGGCAGCTGGTGGCGGGGGGCTTGGTGGCCAGCTCCTGGGGGAGGGTGGGCAGGGATAGGCTCAGGGTTCAAGAGTGCAGGGGTTGGGGTGCGGGGTTGAGCAGGGGCTCAAATGGGGTCTCCACTGGGTGGGACAAGCGAGGCCTTCAGTAAAGCCGTGGGCTTGCAAGGCAAGCAGGGAGCCATATGGCAGGCGGCCAGGTCCTGCTGCAAGTGCAAGTGGACAAGATCCGGAAATTGCCTTGCGCTCAAACCACGCTCACCCCTGCGGTAGCCTTGCCCCGGGCAAGCTGTGATGGGAATACGCCTATCAATTATTTTGCTGCCCCTTGCTTTCCCTCCATACCCGCCCTTGCTTTCCCTCCATACCCGCCAGTCCGTTTGCCTGCAGGGCTCAAGCTGCCCCCTCTCCAACCTCCTCATCCCCCCGGCACCCCTCCCCTCACCTTCATGAAGCCCGCGTGCATCTGGCTGTAGGGTGGCGGTATCAGGGACGCCAGGTCCATGGACGCGACCTGGCGCGCGCTGTAGCCCAGCATGGCGCCCAGCTGGGTGGTGGCGTACACCACACGCGACTGATCACGACAGGGGACCAGGCGCAGCGGACGAGCGTGGTTTGATGAATGGCAGCGTTGTGAGGTGTCCAGGCCCAGGCTGTTGCAGTCGCGAGAGGCAAGGGCTGTTTGCAGGCCTGACTGTACCCTTTCCCCGCCCCGACGTCTTGCTGGCCTTGATCTGAAGCCTAGAAGCGTACTGACTTGCCGCTGGCAAGGCACTGCCTGTTGCTAGCTTCCTGCTCCCGCCCAGCTGATTATCCCCGCACACCTTGTGATCCACCACCATCATGGCACCAGCCAGGGTGGACGCCTGCAGGATTGGGAGAAACGTCACAAGGGTGTGCCAAAACATTGGGAGTTGGAACCACACACGCAAACAAGAAAGAGCATGCCAAAGTACGCGCGCGTGTGTGTTTGAGCTCGTGTGCGTGCTTGTGTGCGTGTTTGCGCGTGTTTTTGGGGGTTTGTTTGTGCACGTATGTTCATGTTTGTTTGTGTGCATGTGCGTGTGCATTTGTGAGCGCATGCGCGCACGTGTGTGTGTGTGTGCGTGTGTGTGTGAGGGGGAGTGTGCCCATGCCACAGATGGCACGTCTCGCATTTTCCCTGTAAGTCATCGCAACGCGACCTTTCCACGCGCTCGTTGCCCAGAAAACACACTGGGCTACCACAAAAAGGTCGGCGAACCCGATATTCAGCAGCCCATCCCTATGCAAATATTTCCCCGTTGACCCCCCCCCTGGCACATCCCTCACCTGTATGGTGAGGATAAGGATGACCTCTGAGGCGGACCCAGCATACTGCACGCCCACACAGACGTCCACAGGGGGCAAAAACCTATGGCCACATGAGCCCAGCAGAGGGGGCGTAAGGAGGGGCAAGGCGCAAAGCAGAGGGAGGCAGGCGGTGGCCTTGGGGTGCGTGCACCAGCAGCCTGGCCTTGCTTCAACAGGCAGTAGAAGAAGGCTGGGTGTCGCTGCAGCATGCCCCAGGTTTACTGGCCTGCGCTAAGTCAACCATTACGCACCACCCGGCCAGCCCAACTGAAGTCCCAACAGCGCCCGCTCTCTCCGTCCCAACTCACACCACCACCCCCACACCACCCTCACTTGTGCAGCAGCTTGGTCTCCAGGCTCAGTGAAGCCTCCGCGCGCTCCTCAACAGGCACGCCGCTGGCACGCTCGATCAGCCTTGAGGGTGCCATGGGACATGGAGGGGTGGAGAGAGTGTGTCCACTGAAGGTGATGTCGCATGATTGCTGGGATGAGGGGGCCTCGGTGGCATGGTCATCGAATCAGTCATCCGGTCCCCACCCCCTCCCCAGCTGCGACGGTCCCATTCCTTCTTTTGGTGACCCCGCATGTCCCAAGGCCGCGGATTAACACCAGCTGCGACCGTGGAGCGCTGCCCAAGCCTTCCTGTGCGCCCAGCCGAACTACACTCTTTGATCGTTCGCCGATCCACGAAAAGAAGGATTGTGGCCCAGAGCCTGCAAGCAATACAGGACCCACGTCTACTCTTTCCCAGCACAGTCAATGTATCTTGAATCTCTCTCCCCCAGGACTGAAGTGATGACTCGTGCACCCCACAAATGCCCCACCTACCCACAATTTCTCTTCCCCCCACCCCCCGCAAAGTATAGATGCAATCATTTTGTTCACCACCGTAAGCTCTCTGCCCAGCCCCCACCCCT
>NW_014012237.1:0-14628 GCF_000611645.1 Monoraphidium neglectum
CACTAAGGCGCCAGGCCCCCCCCTCCTCGCCGCCGCTTTTTCTTTCCACATTCATCTTAGTGACCCCCCACCTGCTCATCGTCCGACAGCACCTCGTCGTCGCTCTCCTGCCCCTCCTGATACTCCTCGTCCCCGCTCTCCATCTCGCGCCCCCCCAGCCGGCTGCTGTCCGCCACCGGGATCTCGTCCGGCCCCAGATCCACGTCCCGCGGCCGCGACTCGACTGCGCGCACGCGGCCAAAAACCGAAACGCGACGCCGTCACGACTCGGCCGCAGCAGCCATACAGTGAGCACGACCGCGCCCCCAATGGGCTTTGCCCCGCAGTCAGCACAGCCCGTGGGTGCAGCCGCGTCCCGTGACCCAACGTCACCGCCAGGGCCCCCATTTGAGCCGTCCCCGTGCCCACCGAGTGCGATGCATCGCTCTGTGATGAGCTCAGCCAGGTTGATGTTCTCTTCCTCGTCAGTTTCGGGGTACCGCACGTGCGCGGTCAGCATGGGCACGTCCAGCTGCGGGGCGCAAAGGGGTGCGCGTGCGTGCTCAGGGGCGAGCCTGCTGAAGGGTGTCGCGCGGACACCTCTGGCAAGGCAACAACGCTGGGCGGTCGTTGCCGAGGCCGTCGCGCAGCCGCAGCGCGTGGCGCGTGCTCAGCTCCGCACCTTCTCGATCACAGCGGCATACCACACCCCGTCGTCCGGCCACAGCACGTGCACCTCGTGCGCCAACAGCGCCGGCTGCACGTCCTCGACGCGCAGGAGCCGATACACCTGCCGCTCCTTCTTGGCGCGCTTACGAGCACCTGAATGAGTGATAATCGACATGGGTGCGTTTGACATGCCCGCATGCGCGCTGTCCAGTGCAAAGTGCCGCCAGATTGCTCGACCCCGTTCAAGCCCGATCCTGCATACCTGAGTAACCTTCAAACTCGGCCAGGTGCTTGGGAGGCTTCACCTCCCGCTTGGCCGGCCCCATTGTGGTGATCTCCCGTGTCAAAATGTTCCAGCTCAATCCGCCATGGTGGGGTAGACGGTGCGCAAACAAAGGAGCGCTTGTCTCAGCTCCGTGGCCCACTGCCGGCGTATCAGATTTGTGCCTATCAGCATGTCGTGCGCCTGCCACCGTTGGCCTCGTGGTGCCGGGTGACATCCAGCCGGCTGCCGACGAGGGGGCGTCGCCACCACGGCCGCCGCTCCCACAATGGGCAAACCCACGTGTCGACGTCTATTGCCCCTGCGAGACGGGGACAGGCCCCCCCACCAGAAGCCTTTTCGCCCCACCTCGAGCATCGGCAAACGCCGCGCACGCCGGCGGCCTTCCACTGAAATCTGATGAAAAAAGTCATGACAGGCACGTGAGCGCCGCGACCAACCGGTGTCGCAAGCGCCGGGCTGGGGGACCGCTGACCTGGCTTATGTGATGCTGACCTTGATGATGTGATAGGTTGGGAAAGCTCTTGCGCTGCCTTGCAATTTCGCGCAAGCACTTACATTTACAGAATACGGCTGTTAGGTCGGGGAAAAGCCATCTATGATCACAAACTTGGCAATGTAGAGCCTAACATCGACATTGGTTAGCGGTTCGCTTGGGCGTTAAAGAACCGCCACCCTGCCACCACGCATGAATCCGATGCCGGAATGCTGGTGTAGAGGCGCAGCCTGCAGGCCCAGCGCCCCTCCCGTCCAAGCCGTGCAAGGTGCGCACGCACGCATGGAACACACACTGCGCCCACGGCTGAGGCGCATTTTTTCAGCGCCCACCGCGCCTCAAGCAGAGCTCGCGACCGACACCAGCCACGAAATCGCAGCGCAAGCGAGCCGATGGACAGCATCCGCTGCAACAAGGCGTACCTCCCCCCATCGTCAGCCCCTTCTGGCAAGCCGCGGCCCAGCGGCCCGCGGAATCTACGCGCCGCCCCCCAAGTTGGCTGCGCCCTCGCCGTCTGACGACGCGAGGCACCTGTCCACCATGCTGAGCAGGGCGGGGTTCTCGAGGGCGGCCGCGACGCGCTCCTTGTCGTTGAGCTGCTTGTTTACGGCCGCCTCGGACACGTGGGAGCCCGGCGATAGCTGGGGGTGGTTGCAGTGGATGGGAGCGTTGGGGTGAGGCGTTGTGCGGCCCGTGAGCGAGTAGCGGGGTGAGGAGAGGGATAATGGCATTATGGGAGGGAAGGCGGTGGATGACGTGGGTGCGCTCATGCAGGGTGCGGCTCAAAAACACTGGAGCGAGCGTGTCCAGGTGAAACAAGGCGGGACCGTCCCCGCCAAGCTAGGGGCTCTCCTGACCATCCAGCGCCACTGGACCACCCTCATGAGTACGAATGCATCCACAATTACACGCACGCCCGTGCACCACAAGAATGCATGAATGCATGGGTGCAACGCGATATGTGCTGTCTGTGCAAGCAATACACACAAATGCGCACACGCACGCGCTCACATCCCGCGCCCCCACCCCCCGTGCACGTGCCCACCTGTATGTCAACCTTGAAGCGTGTCGGAAGGCACCGCAGTAGCTTGACACGGATGCAGAGGCCGATGAGCGTTGCCATGCTGCAGTGCTCCACAGTAGGGGTGAACTGCACCCTGAGGGTGTGTAACAGGGCGCGATGGCCATGTTGACTAAGCAGCTTGCTGCTAGGCAAGAAGGCCTGAACCGCGAGGCTCACAGTCCTGCCAACGATCATTGAAACTGCACGTGCAACAGCTGTTGCAGCACCCTCAAAATGCGCAACTTGTGTGAGCTCTTTCGCGCGAAGAAGCCCGTTCAGGCGGCGCATGTGCTGAGGGCATCCTCTGCAGGTCTAATGGCTGCTCCTCCTGGCCAGCAGCGACAGCAGAAGCAGCAGCAGCAGCAGCAGCAGCAGCAGCGGCGGCGGCGGCGGCGGCGGCAGCAGTGGCGGCAGCAACAGCGACTGCAGCAGTGGCAGCAGCAGCATCAACCAGCAGCAGTCGGCTGGGGTCGCACCTGACCGTGCCCCGCACGTCGTCCACCTCTATGTGAGCCTCATCCAGCACGTTCAGCTGCTCCAACGTGTAGGGGTGCTCGGGGTCCGTGATGTCGCGCAGGTGCTCAAACACCTCCAGGCCGTCGATAGGCTCTCGGCCCGCCGCTAACTCGGCTGCGCTGGTAGCGTCGAGGATGCCGCTGCCGCAGCTCGCTACGGGGCCATTAGCGCGCCGCTGGGTGTGGCGGCGAGCATGGATGACGGGGTTGGGATTGATGAGCTCTTCCATGGCAGCTGTGGCTGTTGCTGGTCAGGGCCGGGTGAGCTTGCTTGCTCAGCAAGTGGGCCAGCGCTCACAGCACACACTGCATGGCCCCGGAGAGGCTGGCGCTCGCGCTGCCCTCTGGCCGAGGTGCTGGAACGTGAGGCTCCAGCAGGAAACACTCGCTTTCAGTTGCGGACGCGTCGGTGTGGTTGTCCCAGCTGCTGCCGTATTTTGAGTGCCAAGGAGCCACGTTGGGCGAATAGGGGCCTTTCTGATGACGGCACGTCTGCCAAATCAAAAGCAGCGTGGCTGCAGTTATGACTTTGTCATAGCATTGTCTTAAACGGCTCGCTCCCATTGCCACTTCATGGATTTTCCATGATCTGTGCGCCAGATCACTCAGCCGCAGCTCGTGCCCAGGGCCCGAAACAGTATTCGTACAATATCATTCACAAAACTGCTACTCACATATGTCAGCAACCTGCTGCTGACTCCGGGACCAGCTCCTGCGGCCCCTCATTGCAGGCCTGCGCTCCCGCCAAAATGGTTGGTGACAAGCTGCAGCGCACAAATACTGGGTCCGCCAGCTCTCCACACACGCCTGCCCGCACCACGCCTTGCTTTCCTGTGAATCTGCTGCCCTGGGTTGCGTGATACGCCTGCACAGCGACGAGCGAGTGCAGGATCATGCTTGACGCTGGTCACAGGCGTTGCTTGGGAACATCGGTCGTGTATGCTGCATGTTAAGCAGCACCACTGGCGTCAGCCATTCAGATGTGAGGCCGCTGGCGGGGCTTGCACGCAAGCGCTGATGGGCGGTAGTATCACCCGACGTATGCACGCGGGCGTAGTCCGCACAGCAC
Organism: Monoraphidium neglectum; assembly: GCF_000611645.1. Taxonomy (NCBI): domain Eukaryota; kingdom Viridiplantae; phylum Chlorophyta; class Chlorophyceae; order Sphaeropleales; family Selenastraceae; genus Monoraphidium; species Monoraphidium neglectum. Next base: position 4,075 of record NW_014012237.1, read on the forward strand.
TTGCATGAACAATACCAGGGCAGCATGCAGCTGTACTGTATAGAAACAGCGGTTGAGTGATAGCATGACAGCAAAGCAAGCTAGGCTTTGAGTTCATAGGTCCTCCTAGAAACGCTCCTAGAATCAAATCCGACAGCGCTTGCCAGGAGAGTGGTGGTGTGACAATGTGAGTGATGTGCCACCGACAAACATTACATTACGTGCCTATTACGCGGATCCACTGGCTTTCAGATCAAAGACTATCATATCTCAGCTCCCTACCTGGGAGTCGTAGTCAGTCGTCACCGTCGCACTGGGCGGGGGGGTCGGTGCAGGAGCAACAGGCGAGAGCGCACGAAGCGAATGGTTCCAAGTTTCATCAAGACGTATCACAAATCAACTGAACAACGTTACTTAAAGAGTGTTTCCCACTCTCTTCGTGGCAAGCCTGTATGATATCATACAGTATCATAAGCAATGTTGGGTGCATCAGCGCAGGGTGAAAGATCATCGTGACTCTGACTGTTGTGTGCGAAGACCCCACATACGTATGTCGCGTAGCCTCTTATATTGAACAAATATGATACACTTTGATCGCCTCATTGACGCAGAAAATCTTGTCAGCTCGGCCCATACAATCGACTTTTCAGCAATCCGCAAACGTGCGGGTGCCTACCGACCGAAGCGGAGTTGAGGGTCATCTTGGACGGCTGCAAGGCGCCGTCGAGCCCGGGTGAGCCGAGCCGGTGCTATGTTGTGCTTGCCTTGTCGACAATGATGTGTTTCCCACCAAATTGAGCTGCTATTACAGCTTGAATTGGGCAAGCTGGTGTATGCTGTTGCTGCTGGGCCTCGGCGGCACTCTGATAAGCCCACTCCGGCCACAGAGGCCCGCGCAGCTCACCTTCTCGCTCGGGCGTCGCTCCTGCACACGCGGCAGTGGGTGGTCTCTGCAGGCTGCCACGCAGTGGCCAGCTCTGGTGTGCATTTTCATGATTTCTGCTGCGGTGTGGTCACTTTACGGCTAGCCATATGCGTTTGTTCCAGCAGCAGCAGCAGCAGCAGCAGTGTCACGATGTATCAAGTGGCGATAGGTTGCATGCGTTCGCGGCCGTCAGCTGTGCTGCGCTGGGCTTGATGACCTCGCTGCCATGTCGCTGAACAGGGGCGCGCAGACGTCGGCTGCTGGGGCTGCTGCTTGACTGCATGCCACCCGTGTTTGGGCGTGGCTCAACTCCCTGCAGTTGTTTCTGTGCTCTCTTTTCGCAGGCCGCCCACCCACATGCAGCCACAGCCAGCAGACGTGCGGGATGCAGTGCGGACGCGCATGCTTGCTCTTCCAGGCCTCACGGAGGAGCAGCGGGCAGACATATTGCTGCAGCTGCCCCTCCAGTCAGCAGGCCTGGTGAACACCATGTTCCTTGTGCAGGATGATGCACTACTGGTGATGGCGCAGAACGGCATCCTGTCCGGTGAATGGGAGGCTGTTGGGAGGTGCATGGCTGCTCGTGAATACCAATGCATGGCCACAGGTTGGCATGAACAACCGCGCATGAAGCTTGACGATGTAGGCATTGAGAGCTGTGTGTGGGCCATGCATGCTTTGCGCACACAAAAGGTCGCAATGATGAAGCTGCTGGAAGCTGTTAGGCAGTTTTTCATGGTGGTTGAGACACTGAAGTTTAGTGAGTCACCCCTGCGATCCCTTTCACCGTGCATGCGCGGCATGTGCGGGCCCCTCAATGTCAGGCGCGGCCAGTGGGGGTCCTTCCACCTCTGGTATGCAAGGTCCTGAGATGTGTCTGGTGGGGGTTTGCCATGTCATTGCCTTGATAATACCATGTTATGGGGTTGGCACCGCTGCTGTCTGGGCGTCCCTGCCGTTGTGCCACTGCATGGTGCGTTAAAGTGGCTTGCCTGCTGCAGGTGTTGTGAGCAGCCTGCACATTGTGGACTGGCTGCGGCAGCCTATGGCGGAGCTCAAACTGCGCACAAGCGAGCGTGCATCCAACAGCAAAACCAAGGCGACGTATCCAAGGACCTTCAGCGACATCAAGCCCTGGCAGGATTTTGAGCCTGGCGTCAACCGCATGCTGGCGGAGCTGCAGCCGACAACGCACATGTGCCAGCGGGTGGTGGGTTGCCATTTGGGAATGCGAGTTCGTCGGTGCTGCTGCTGTGTGTGGGGTCGTTGCCATGCAGCAAGCACAACGGATTGGGCTGTATTGCAGGCACGCAGCTATGGGCGCCCAGAATGTTGACTGTGCTGCTGCTGCAGGTGCATGAGGCGGGTGAAGCCCCGGGCACCCCTGGTGTATGGGCCGCAGCAGCGGACGAGAGCGAGATCCGCGGTGCCCTGTTGTTTCACCTCTACCAAGTGACGAGCGTGGCCAAGCGCCTGCTGGGGCTGGGTGAGTCCACTTCCGAAGGCCGCAGAGGTTGTGATGAATTTCCTGCAGCTGCAGCTCGCATTGCACTGCGGCCATGCGCTCAGCCTTCGTGCCGCTGCTGCTTTAGCAGTTTGCGGGTGGTGACCTCGCACAACCACCTGCTTCCGCGCAGACATGGAGTACGTGGGCAGTGGCAGCGGGCGCAGCATGGCGTTTCAGGACCTGCTGATGCGCAAGTCTGGCAGCGGCAGCGACCGCGCCAACCTCAGCAGACTGATAATGGCTTCGATCGAGGTCAAGGGCGCCTGGCAGACCCCGCTGCCCGCTGGCATGAGCCTCGATGACGCCCTTCACGACAGCAACCTGGGCAAGAGCATCATGCCAGCGTTGCAACAGGTGCGGCCAATTGCATGGCCAGTGCACAAGCGGGCATCAACCCGAGGAGGGGGCAGCGTGTCTCATGATGGCTGAGAAGCTGCGCTTGGGCGCTGGCAGCACGTACACGAGATGGCTGTGTGCAGGGGGCAAGCGGTTTGTCACCCCCGGCTGCTTACAAGTGCTGTCCTTTTGCTGGCCACTACTACAGGCGTATGGTGATGCTGTCATGGACGAGACGCCGTTCTTCATGCTGTCCACATACGGTGTCACGTTCTTTCTGATGCGGGTCGTAAACGACGTGACCAACAAAGTGCTCTTCGCCTCGCCGCCCGTGTGGTGGAATGGCGCCAGCGGCATCCCGCCTTATGCGGCCTGGCTGTACTGCCTGCAATTGGCAAGCCAGCTGACGCTGGATGTCAAGCAGCAGCTGCCGCGCAGCTTGACGCCTTCTACGCCGCCATATGGGTACCCGCGCGGCAGCGGCAGCAGCGATGACGGCGGCGCCGGCAGCAGCGGCAATGCAACAGGGCGCGTGACCGCTCCCACACGCACGCAGCCCGACCGCCTCGCCAAGCGCCAGCGTGGCGGGTCAGCCGGGCAGCCAGCAGGCGCATGCACAGCACGCAAGCCAGAAGGCGGTGTTAGGGACAGCGCCTGCACCAGCGGCATGTCAGCTGCTGCGTTCAGCACTCAGGCGTGGCTCGACGCAGCCAGGCCTCATGCTGCAGTGGACGCTGTACTTGACCTCCCGGAGCTCTCTTACAGCCTGCTGGGCATCAGCGGCACCTACCTGGGGGGTAGCAGCAGCCATCGCGTTTTCGAGGTTGGTTCATGCGCAGCAGCGTGCCGCTGCAGCATGTGCATGTGAGCACATGCACGCATGCACATGGAAGATTGCACGCGGCTTGAATGCACGCAGCTTCACGCTGTCGTCAGGTCAACCTGGCTCGCTGCAACGTGTGACACCCCTTGACGGTTCTCTTGCATTTCTATTCATTGGCAGGGGCGCATCAACGAGCAGCCAGCTGCTGTGAAGGTGTTTGATTTCTACGACGACTTTGCATGTGCGGACTTCGTGCGAGAGGTCGACGCCTACATGCAGCTGCAGCCCCTGCAGGGCAGCTGCATCCCGGAGATGCTGACAGTAGGGCGCCTGCCGCACAGCGGCCACCCCGTGCTGGCAGTTCGGCTGGGCGAGCCTGTGCATCAGCCCGTCACACCAGCAGTAGCAGCAGGCATCAGGCACGCACTGAAGCAGCTGCACGCAGCAGGCGCGGCCCACGGCGACGTGCGGCTGCAAAACATGCTGATGCAGCCAGGAGAGCATGCCCATGTGCTGCTCTGCGACCTGGAGCGCTGCATTCTGCGCGCCAACGATGAAGCGTTGGCCGCAGATGAGCAGGAGCTTGAGTCGCTGCTGCAGCCGTAGGTTGGTAACATCCCTTGACCTGGCACCGTTTCGCGTGTGGGCAGCTGTGCTGTGCAGGAATCGACGGCCCTGGCTGGTCAGAGCAGGCGCTGGAACGTACCGTTTGAGAGAGTGTGGGGGCTTCGCTGTGTTGCGCTGCTGTTTAACCCAGGGGCCCAGCTTTTGTTTTATCCTACATACATACACCCCTCAATACACAAGTTTCGTCGGTGCTGCTAGCTAGCACTGCTGCTGCTGCTGCTGCTGCTGCTGCTGCTGCTGCTGCTGCTGCTGCTGCTGCTGCTGCTGCTGCTGCTGCTGCTGCTGCTGCTGCATGCGTGCTTCTGCTACAAGCCATGTGCCATTTCGTGCACGCCGTGCCCGGGCTGTTGGGCCGCGTCGCCAAACCGCAGCCTGCAGGTGCATTTTGTTGCTGCCTACTCTTGCCGTGGACGCGTTATCATTTGCGGGTGGCTCCCGCGTTTTGTCGCGCTGTTTCCATACTGCATCTTCAGCACCCTCCGTTTGTAGGAGCGCTAGCCGGTGCACGGACATGCTATCACTGACCAGCGCGGCCGGCTGGCCTGCGGTGTGCTCAGGCACTGGAGCGATGCAGGTGCCCTGCTGCTGATGGCAGTGCACCTCAGCTCGCCGTGGAGATCACGCAACAAACCCCCTTTTTTGCTGAGGCCACTATTGCAGACGGCAATTACTCGTGACATTGTAACGCTACTTAGCATGCATACAGCTTGGCTGCTGCGCTAGCAAAGCACGGCCGCAGTCGCCGCAAATGGCGAATTCGCGGCAGGGTTCCTCTGGGGTACTGACCCAGGCAGGTCAGTACCAATTGGGTTTCGGAGTGGGTTTAGGGTGCTAGTTGATGGCGGGGGGGGGGGGGCATTTATGCTAGATGGGCAGGTTTGGTGGGTTCACCCCCTTAAGGGCGTGCTGACGTCGCAAGCTCACACCCACGTGACCAGGTGTAAGGAGTGAGACCGCCCAAGGGACACCACGCTGGGTCAGGTCGTGCACACCTCAGAACTTGGCACATGCCGCTGTGATGTGGAACCAGCCTGGCACCAGCCCACCACTAAGGGGGTGCCAGCCAGCTGTATAAACCCTGTAGACATGAGTGACTGGTGGTGACGTCACCTCATGATATCCGATCACTCACCAAAAAGAGTGAGGGGCCCATGGCAGCTGCATGCTCTGTTGCACTCGTGATACAGCATACGGATATCATATAGCCTCTTTTCACGCGGTTTGGCTCGCTCCTGTGCAGCAACCACAACACGGGCTCCATGGTCAATCGATTTGCTTGATCCTCGCGCCACTCACTGCAAGGTGTGATCGGTACCGGCTTGTTCCCAGGGCCCAAAGCTGCCTTGCACCCAAACAATACAATTCCACGGCTCTCAATTTTCTGCTCGTGTCAGTCACCTGCTGCTGACTCCGATACCAGCTCCTGCGGCCGCGCAACGCGGGCACTCCCGCCGAAAATGGTCAGAATCAATGCCATTTCTGAGGCAGGTGTGGAGGAGAAATAGAGTGGCAGCAACGTGACAGGCCACAACGCATATGCAGTGGATCCGCCAGCTCCCCACACGTGCCTGCCCGCCGCGTGGTGCGGCACCACGCCTTGCTTTCCTGTGAATCTGCTACCCTGGGTTGCGTGATACGCCTGCACAGCGACGAGCGAGTGCAGGATCATGCTTGACGCTGGTCACAGGCGTTGCTTGGGAACATCGGTCGTGTATGCTGCATGTTAAGCAGCACCACTGGCGTCAGCCATTCAGATGTGAGGCCGCTGGCGGGGCTTGCACGCAAGCGCTGATGGGCGGTGGTATCACCAGACGTGTGCACGCGGGCGTAGTCCGCGCAGCACTTGCATGAACATTACCAAGGCAGCATGCAGCTTTACTGCATGACAATAGCGGTTGATGATAGCATGAAGGCAAAGCAAGCTGGGCTTTGAGCTCATAGGTCGACAATCCTAGACACAATCCGACAGCGCTTGCCAGGAGAGTGGTGATGTGACAATGCGAGTGATGTGCCACCGACAAACATCACGTTACGTGCCTATTATGCGGATCCGTTGGCTTTCAGATCAAAAAATATCATATCTCAGCTTCCTACCTTGGAGTCGTAGTCACTCGTCACCGTCTCACTGGGGGGGGTGCAGGAGCAGGAGTGGGGCAAGCAGCTCAGTGCACAAAGCGAATGGTTCTCCCTGCCCGTACACATTCCATAAAGATGCGCACAAATCAACTCAGCAATGTTACTTGACGATCACACGGTGCTTTCCACTCGCTTCGTGGCAAAACCTGCGAGCAATGTTGGGTGCAGGTTTGTTGTCACCCGATGTCACTGCAGGGGTGTCGATGGTGGCCGCATCCCTTGGAGGGCTTCGGATCTGGTTGCGACAACACGATCGTAGGCAAACCACGAGATCTTGTGCTGTTTCAAGCGGCGTGCTTTGATCCCAGGGCGGCTCACCATTGCGGCACTTGTCGATCTCATGCACAGCAGCAGGGTACCTCGTTTACAATTCTTTGCTTTCAATTGAACTGGAAAGAATAAGCCTGGGAGGAAGAACGGGTTCCCGTAGTCATAAGTAGACGGTGTTCTTGGCTGCGCTCCGGGCCAGGGAGTGCGCGTGAGTATCAAACGACTGCTTGCAACGTGCGGTGGGCGCACCTGGCTTGTCGCGGTCCTAGCTGACATCCTGGTGGCGGGCGGCCAACCCTGCAGCAGCAGCCGCCGCAGCCGCTGCTTGTGCTGCGATGCCGCTGCACAAACTATTCTCTAGACACTCACAGCAATCGAGTCATGGTGTACGCAATTCCCATCTCATTCCGTAGTTGATCAGCGGCACCTCCCAGCTGCGCTCGGGGAGCCAGCTGCGGACTTGACACGACGCCGGCACTGGCGGAGGCGGCCTGCCCGCCCGCAGCGCCCCGGCCCTTGAACAGCTGGGGGCGCCATGAGCGCCGCACCGCGCAAGGAGGTCACCACCCGCGAGGTGGTGGCCGTGAGGTTTGGCATGCTCACAGACGATGAGGTGCGGCCGGCGCCCCGCCTCAGACCGCAGCTGCTTCGCCGGCACGCGCAGCAGCAGGCCCTCGCTGCGCCCGCGCCGCCGAGGCCTTTGGCCACGCCTCGACGCCACCGAGGGCACGAGCAGGGGCGCGGACCAGCGCTGTGCTGCGTCGCGATGGCGCCCTCTGGCGACAGCAGCAGCCGCGCCCCAGGGGCCGTGCGCTCCTCCCAGTGTTGCCACCCACCTGGCCTGCACACACATGCGCACACGCACCCAGACACACGCGCGCGCACACACACACGCACACACACACACACACACACACACACGCGCACATCACCCGAGTGCGCCGCGCATCCGCACAGCCCACACCCCCCCTTTTTCACCCTGCGCGAAACACGCCCGCCGCGGCAGGTGCGCAAGCTGAGCGTGAAGCGCCTCACGTCGCCCATCACATACGACAGCCTCATGAACGTGGTGCCAGACGGCCTCTATGACCCGGCGCTGGGCCCGGTGGACAACCTGGCGCGGTGGGTGGGTGCGGAAGACGAGGGGACGGCGCGGGGGCGCGGCCCCGTCAGGCCTGATTTGGCTCGGCGCTGCAGCCGTCGTTCAGGGTCGCGCCGGCGTTCCCCTGGCGGCTGCCGTTGTTGAGTCGAGGGCGGCCCGATTAGGAGCAGCGGCAGGAGGCCGCAGCAGGCAGCGGGCGGCGCAGCTGGCGCTGTCCAAGTCCGTTGCTCGCGCATAGCGTTGGCGCGGCGCGCGTCGCCCACGGCGCCCTCCCTTGCGCGTGCGCGCCCGCGGCCCGCCCCCGCAGGTGCACCACGTGCGGCCTCAACAGCCAGCAGTGCCCGGGGCACTTTGGACACGTGGAGCTGCCTGTGCCGGTGTACAACCCCCTCGTGTTCACGTGAGGCCCACGCAGTCGTGGCTTTGAGGTGGCATTTGATTTTTTGGGGGAAACCGAGGAGTCTGTTTCAGTGTTGTGGTTTGCGGCGCGCTCGGCCGTGGGTTGGGGTCTCTGTGTCGTGGCGCTCAGCACCCCCAGCATTGTGCATCCCATCCTCCCTCACCTCACAAAGCGCAGGCAAACCGCCACCTTCTGTAACAAACGCACGCACACGCGCGCATGCATACATACACACACACACACACACACACACACACACACACACACACACACACACACAATCAAACACACACACAATCACACGCGTCCGCGGATGTTCCCACCCCACCAGGTCCCTCTACAAGCTGATCCGCCACACCTGCTTCAACTGCCACAACTTCAAGCTGGGACGCCCAGAGGTGCGGCCACCAGGGCCTCAGCCGCACGCTGCTGCAGACCCACACACCCGCGCCGCTCGCGCGTCCTCGCGCCGAAAATCATCCGAAAATCCTAATATATATATACATATATATTTTTTTTTGGGGGGACACTGCACCCACCATCAAACTCCTGCCGAAGCTCCTTCTTTTGACCCCTGCCGCCCGCGCGCCCCACCCACCCGTGCCGCAGGCGGCGCACTACCTGGCGCGCTTTGAGTGCCTGGCGCGCGGCGACCTGGCCGGCGCCGCGGACGTGAGGGGCGGGCGCGCGTCCAAGGCGGTGCGGGACGCGACAGAGTCGATCCTGGCGTCGCTGGAGGAGGGGGAGGGGCTGCTGCAGGAGGACGAGGTGGCGCGCGCCAAGAGGTGCGCGCGCCTGCGCGTGTGTGTGTGTGTGTTTGTGTGTGCGCGCGCACGTGCGTGCAAGCGTGCGTGTGCCTTCGCGCACACGTCACAAGAACCATTTGCAGGCTGCAGGGGGTTGAGGCCTGGCAGGGCTAGGGAATTCAGCTGTCCTGCCCGCAGCCTGGCATGGGGACGGCGTTCCGTGCGTCGCGCTGGACCGCGGCGGCAGGAGCTGGTGCTCGTGCAGCCGCCGGCATGGAGGGCCTGGCGGTGAGCGTCTCAGTGGATGGACTTGGGCTCAGCTCGGCAACTCACACGCTTTGGCGTGGTATCTGCTTCGTTCCATCGGCCTGCGCCACAGGCTGGCCAAGCAGGCAGCGGAGGAGGCCGCGGCGCACAAGCGGCCGCCGAAGCAGCCGCTGACGTGCCACATCCAGGTCAGCGCGGCGTCGCGGCGGCGCTTCCATCCCTGCAGGGTTCACTGCTGCGTGCACTCGTTGTTTAGGGTTGAGGGTTTAGCCCCCAGTCCGCGGTCGCTATGCTATGCGGCATTCGAGAGCTGCACACCCCTCTGGTCGCGTGCCGGCGCCGCACGGCGGCCTCCATTGCATGCTGTTCAAGACATTTTTGCAACAACATGGCTGCTAACGAGCCATTTCTGATTCTTGCCAACGCAAGAAAGCTTTTACGCCACTCACCAACAAACTCACTCACCCTGCCCCAAACCATCTCCCGCTGAGCAGGAGGCGACGCGCGACGCGGTGGCCGAGTTCTTCGCGCGCATGCCCGCGGTCAAGTGCGCCAACTGCAACGCGGTCAACCCGTCGGTCAAACGCCAGGGCGCGACCAAGCTGTTCCGGGAGTACTCGCGAAAGGCGCTCGTCCAAAACCTCATGCGCGGCGCTGACATGGGGGACGCATCCCTTGGGAAGCTTCTCAACGACTCATCCGCGATGGCGGCGGCGTCGGCCGAGGCGGGCGCGGCCGCGTCGCGCAAGGCGGCGAGGCGGGGGACCGAGGAGGGCGGCGGGTCGGACAGCGAGGAGGAGGATAAGGAGGGGCTGGAGGAGGGGGAAGATAAGAAGGCAGGAAGCGTCAAGGGCAGTGGCGGCAGCGACGATGATGATGGCAGCGATGACGAGGAGGAGGGGGGAGAGGAGGAGGGGACCAAGAAGAAGGGCGGCGCGGCCGGCGGCGGCGCCGGGAAGGCGGACGCGGCGGCAGGCGCCAAGCACTCGGCGGGGGCGGCGCGCATGTGAGCTTGGGCGTCGGCGGCGTCGAGGGCGGCGGCTGGCTTGTGGTGCTGGGCGCTACGGGGCGCGGCCGCCGCGCCGTCTGCCTCTTGGCTTCCTCCAGGCCTCATCACGCCATCAGTTTCGCCTGTTGCCGAATGTCTCTAATGCACAAACATCCCCCTGACCTGCCCCCAAAACAAAACTTCACCCTATCAGCGATGCCGAAGCTGGCCGCACGGTCTCCAATCATACTGCCAACCTTTGCCGCTCCAGGGGCGCCCTCCGCCACCCCAAATGCCCGGGCCCAGTCCAACCCGAGTCGCAACCCGCGACCCCCATCCCGGCCCACCGTCCCCCTTGTCTCCCTCCCCCACCACTCCCCGGCACACACGTCTCACACCTATCCACACCATCCCGCACCAACCCGCACCAACCCGCACCAACCCGCAC
>NW_014012236.1:0-14623 GCF_000611645.1 Monoraphidium neglectum
GGCCCGGGGGAGGGGGGGACACAAAAGAAATATATCAAAGGGGTGGGCCAGGCCATCGTGACCAACAGAAGCAAGCGGCACGCGGCCTGCAGACGTGGGTGTGTGCATCTAACACAGCCGAAATGCCGCGTGCACGTGCCTGCCGTCGTCTCCTGTGCCGCGCGAGGGCCCCCAACCACACTCGCCCCTTGCAGACTTTGCTCCTACGTCTTGAGGGTCGCCGCCCCCCACGCGGCACTGACCCTCACCCCTCCTCTGCCCCCAAATCTGCAATCAAACCGTCCAAACAAGCCACCGACCCAAAAGCCACCACAGCAGCACGCTTAACGCAGCCCCGCCGCCGTTATACATACTCGCGACACACTGCGAGTTTCTCAGAGACAGGCGCGGCGAGCGGGAGCTGGGCGGAACCCGCGGGGAAGCCGCACCTGCCCCTCGTACTTCTCTGACAGCGCCTTGAGCAGGTCGGCCGCCGCGCGGCGCCGCGTGTCCGCGTCGCTGCCCTCCGCGTCCCGGCGAATGTACTCCACGGGGTTCATCTCAAACATCTCCTCGTCGTCCTCGCGCACCTGATAAAAAAGGCGGGAAAGAAAATCAAAAAACGTCATTCGAAATTTGAGATTTGAGGTGACACGTGGCGGGCAGGAGAGGGGAGAGGAGGGGTTGGTCGGGGCTGGCTGGAAGGGGAGTGCAGGGGTGGGGGGCGGGCTCGTGCGATGCGTCGCGCTTGTGCAATGTGTGCAGCAGCGCTCGACCGCGGGCCAAACATGTGGCGCAGGCGTGAACGAAAAGCCGTTCAAAACCACCATTTGATACACACATGGCACTGCAGGCCCTCTCCTTCCTCTTCCTCGCCAAAACCACCCAACATCCCGACAAGGCCGGCCGCAACCCCGACCTCCCTCCAAAACCAACCCAAGCTTGCGTCACCCCCCCCCTTGACGTCGCACATCTCTGTTTATCCCCCCCGACCCACCCAAAAACAAAACTGGGCCACGCTGCAGGGGCTCACCATGAGGTTTGGCAGCACGATGGACTCGCAGACCTGCTGCAGCACCGCCGCCTCCGCGAACAGCTTGTGGTGCACGCTGCGCGCCACGGTGGTCAGGAAGCGCGTGGCGGCCATTGCCAGGTTGTCCTGGCCGCTGCGGCCGCTGACGCTCGTCAGGAGGTGCCACACGTCGGTCACAAAGGTCTGGGGGGGGGGGAGGGGGAGAGTGCGGATGCGGTGTGCGTGTCGCACACATGAATGTATGTGTATGTGTATGCGAGAGAGAGGGAGGAAGAGAGAGAGAGAGAGAGTGTGTGTGTGTGTGTGCGCGCGCGAGAGTGGGTGCGTGTGCAGGCGCGCGCCCACTCAAGCCGCAGGGCCACAAGAAGTTATCAACCACACGCACAAGCGTTGCGAGCAGCTCCTTGCCCCTGCCTCAGCCTACGCTCATAGGTCGGCCGCGAATCCCCCCTGAAACAATCCATCCCTGAGTTGCGCCCTACCTCCCCACACGCACACATCCGCACCTGCATGAACCTCTCAAACTCCTCCTCATTCATCTCCATGAACAGGTTGATGTTGGCACACACCGCAGCCTGGGGGGAGGGGTGGTGGGGTGAAAGCAGGGCCAGGGGTGGTCAAGGGATTTAGGTTGGAGCTTCAGGGGGGTGTCTCAGCATGGCAACTGATCCAGGTTGGTGTTTTGTCAGAAGGGGGTATGAAGGTGTGCTCTGTGCTGAGGGCGGCAGGCGCACAAATTGAGGCCCATGCGAGCCCTGCGCTCCTGGCATCAGGCCGCGGCGCCTGCAGGCGCGCTTGCGCGCTGTTGGCACCGCCACCTGGCAACAATGCACACCCACGGTTATCTGTCTCTGTCGCTCTCTCCCACACACACTTCCACCCCCCCCTCCCCCACACACACACACAAACAAACACACACTCACACACACACAGGTGCACGGTCGCTTTCGAATGCACACCTTCGATGTCTCACCCTTTCCTCAACAGCCACCACATGCGCGCCCCCACCCACCCCCCCAAACCCCACCTTGAGTCCGTCCAGGGGCGCCTCCTTGGTGGGGTCTGACTCAGCCAGGCCCGGCCCCTCCTGCAGCCCCAGGAAAGAGTGGAACTCCCCCATCCACGCGTCAAGCTGGGACTCAAACAGCTGATGAGAGGGAGGTGAGTGCGCGCGTGTGTATGTGTGTGTGGTCGTGAGAGAGAGTGTGTGCATATGTATGCGTGTGCGGTTGAGAGAGAGGGCGCGCGCGCGCGTGTGTGTGTGTGTGTGTGTATAGAGGGGTGAGGAGAATGCGTTGTGAGGAAGGAGCCGGGGGACTGCATTGTGTAAAACTGTGAGTTTGGAGGCGGAGGCTCGAGGTTTTTCGGCCCGCGCAGGCCGCGGCGCCTCGACGCGGTGCCTATGCCGCCAACACGACGACCCCATCCAGTCGCCATCACAAAAGCGCAGCGTCCTCCTCCTGCCCTGCCCGGCTGAGGGGCGACCCGGCCGCGGACGCGCGTCTGCGCAAGACAGATGGATCGCCAGCGCGTGCAGCGCCGCGGCGCACCGGCGTGAGTCCCGGGGAGTTGAGGCTGAAGAAGATGCGGCACAGCAGCCGCAGCGTGCCCACCGCCAGCCGCAGCTGGTCGCCCTGGCCCTGCGCCGCCAGCTGGGGCACCTGCGGGCACGGGGATGATGACGTCACCAGAGGGGGTTTTCAACGTGTCACAAACGCAGGTCGCTGTGTGGGCGCACGCCCCATATCCTTTTGCCTGCGTGTCGCCGCCGCAACAGTCGACGCCGCAACCACTTGCGACTGTGTGTCACCGCCGCAACACTCGACCCCTCACCACCAAACCTCTGCAACCCCACCCTCTCAAATCACCATTGCACAGCCTGATCAACTTCCTGCAGCGAGACAGGCCGTTGGAGGCCTTGCTTACAAAGTGGACCCCCCCCCCCGCCGACCATCCCCAAGGATCCCGACAGCGCACAACCATCAGACCAACAAAGCATCACACATTTCACCACACCGACAGCCCTACTCCCCCCCCCCTCCCCCCAAACACACCAGCTTGCTGATCTTCTGCAGAGCCTCGAGCGCCGGCGCCGCAAACACGTCCTGGCTGGCCGCCAGCTCAGCAACCAGCGCGTCGTTGCCGATCTGGTTCCTGGGGTGACAATGGGGGCCAAAAGCCAGGCTCGGCGGGGATTCAGCGAGGCGATTCGTATCTTGGAGCGGCTGTCAACAACATGGCCTGCCCACCGTCAGGAAGCACAGCAGCGCGCAGCGGCGCCGGCACATGCGCCAAGCCGCGCCGGCCATCCCCCGCAGCCCCCGCTGGTTCTTGCCCCACCCTCCCTCGGCCCCGGCCGGCCGCACCCGACACGCACTATGCATTCTGCATTCTGCATTATGCGCGCCCCGCTCCACCATGCTCGTACCCATTTCCCGTTTCCCTGACAAGCCCCCCACCTGTATCTCTTGAATATGCTGTTTGCTGTGGCCGCCACACCATTAATCGTGCCCAGGTCGTCCGTCTGCAGCCGCGACACCAGCTCAGGCAGCAGCGTCGGCCACCTGGCGCGGCAGGCGGCGACGCGCGTTTGTGCGCAGCGGCCATGCGGCACCATGGTGTCCGGCTCAGGCGTGTATTTGCGCCAGCGCGCTTGCCTGCCGGCCCGCGTCCCTGCCGGCCTCATGCTAGGAGCTGCACGTTGGACACCGAAGCCAGTGCAAACAATCCACGACTGCGCGTCGATCCGACACACCCTCCGCCTGTCCACCTCTTGCGAGTGCAGGCGCATGCCAGCGCACGTGCGTGCACACGCACGCACACCAGCCCCCACACACCCACACGCGCCCGCGCCCGCGCGCGTCTCCACACACTCGCACACAAATACCACTGCACGCCACGCCAACGCACACATCACAAGCCCCCAGGGCCATATCCGTACAAAGCCCATGCCGCGTCGCCCCCGGCCCCCCCACCTGCCCGGGAAGTCGTGCCCGCTGATGATCGCCAGCGCCTCGCTCAGCTGCGCCCGCACCAGCTGCGGCGTGCTGAGCATCAGGCCGGTCAGCAGCTGCCGGATCTGGTCCTGCACGGCCGCGGCCGGAGAAAGTACAGAAAGAATGCGACAGGGTGCAATACAAGACGTCGGAGGGGGCCAGGGAGAGGCGGGATAGCGGCTGTTGGGCGCCCTTGGTGCCCTGATGGGCGGGCCCGCGGCCCGCGGCCCGTCCGTGTCGGCTTGCTGTTGCTGTTTGGCGGCCCGCCTCTCGGCCATGCACGGCCACATGCGCTCGCGCCTCGCAGCCTGTCACCACTGCCGCAGCAGCCGCCGCAGCAACTACAGCGGCTGCGGCGACGGAAGCCGCGCCAGCGCCTTCACCGCTGCCGCCCCCGCCGCCTGACCAAACTCGGAAGGCGAAGCGCCGCCAGCTTCCCGCAACCGCACCTTCTCTCCATTCGGAATTGGCTGTGTCCCCGCCTCCTGCGCCACCTCTGTAGGCACCTGCGCGCAGCAGCGGGTGTTGCCAGGGTGCGTGTGTGGTCGCCCGGTGGGTTCCCAGGCCGCTGCGTGCCGCGCCCGGGCGGGCTGGTGGCGACGGGGGCGCGGCTGCTGGCGGCGGGAATGCTGCAGCCGCCGCCGGCCCACGCAAGGAGCGACATGGCAGCGCGGCTCGCAACCGCGTGGCCGCCAACCCACTGTCTAGCAGGCAGGGCAGGCGCGACCTGCGGCGACGACTCTGCCGCGGCTGGGTCGGTGGGACAGCTCTATTTGCGAAAGTTTCGACGCCGAATGAGCCGTCGCAGGAGGGGGCGGCAACCCACCCAGCGATACTTGACGAGGTTTTTAAAAGTCACTGCCGCTGCCAGCCGGATGTCCAGGCCCAGCGCATCCCCGGCCGCCACCACCTGCGGGGCGGTGCGACGCGCGCGACAGCATCAGAGCACACGTCGGCAGCGTCTCCAGCGCGGCGCCGCTGGGCGACCCTGCCCTGCGCAAAGCGTTCATTGCCGCTGCGTGAAAGAGCCTTTGTATTACCTGGAGTACCAATATGCCATATCCGGGTTGCTGTGAGACGGCCTTCAGTTGCTCCTCGGCCTGCTTGATCACGTCCTGTCGACAACACGGAGGACAGGTGAGCGCGCTTCTCATCGCCGGCTGCTTTAGCAACCTTTTGCCCTCGATGCCCATCGCCAAGCCGCCGCCTCACCCTGTCGTTGGCCACTGTGCGCGCGAAGACCCCTGCAAGCTGTGCTACTTGGCCGTCCATGCTGCCTGATGAGCGTGATCGCAACAAACAACAAAATCAGCCCAAACGCGCAGGCGCTGGCCTCTGGTCGTGATCCATTCGAGCACACGGCATCGTGGGTACCCGGCAGCTTCGCAATGTTGTGATCTGGGCAGTGCCTCTCCGTGCCTCCAAGCCAAAAGTCACACCATTTCGACGTCTCGAAGGACAAAATCATTCTTTTGGTGCACCTTTGCACATCTGGCGCGCGCTGTCAAGCCCTTTCGAACGATCCACGACCTGCACCTGCCTATCTGACATACAAGGGCTTTGTCGACTAGTATCATCCCGTAGATCTGTCTCGAGACGGCAAGCCACGGCCCCTAGCCTTCTGGGCGGCAGCGCTGCGCAAAGATGTGCGGAGTCGCAGGTAATCGCAGCCTTCTTGAGCGCTGTCGCGTTATGCGAGTTTAAAATTGGCGCTGAGTCCCCCCCCAGCAGCAAGACTGCTGCGCGGCGCGCGTGCAACACCGATCATAGCTCGTCGTCGCCGGCGTGGCGCATGCCGCCGTCACGCTCCGACCCTGCCGTGCGCCGCGCCTGCACGCTGCGCTTTTGCAGGATGCTCCGTCTGCGCTGGCGCCTCCATATTCTCGGCGTTCTTCATGTTCCTGCTGGGCATATTGATAAAGAATAACTACCAGTGAGTTGACTAGGGCTTTTGACCGCAGCAGCGACGTGCAGCAGCGACATCCCCACACCCCCTACACAAGCGCAGCGCAACCTCCATGTGGCGAGACCTTCAATATGACCGCCCACCACCCATGCCCACGCTGCCCAGGTTCATCGGGGAGTGGTATGAGAAGGAGCCGCCCCACTACGCGCCCACGGAGGACCAAATCGCAGAGGCGTCGCGCAGCTGCTTTATTGTGGGCGCCATTTACATTGGCTGGATGGTGCTGGCCATCGGCTGCATCTGCTTCCAGAGCGCGCGCAGCAAGGTGCGGTGATCCGCGAGCGGCGCGCGGTCCAGCCCATGGCAGCAGCAGCAGCGGCGGCGGGCAGGGCGCATTTTCGGTCAGGCGGCAGCGGCAGCGGCGGGAGCAGCAGCGGCCGCCGCGGCTTGAGCCATGAGTCGCGCAGGCTCCTGGTCGCTCCCTGCGGCTCGCCCAACAGCATGTGTGGAGTGTGTCGATGCGGGCGAGCGGTGCATGTGCTTTCGGGTGGTGCGCAAGTTCTCTTGCGCAGAATGGCCTTGTCAGCCTGAGGCTGCGGCACAGGGGTGTGCTGTGCAGGGCAGGGCTGCATCGGATTCATCTCGGCCGTGAAGGTGGCCTCCTCCAGGCCACATCTGTATACACACATTTGAGCATTGTAACTCCCTTCCGTGGAAAGCTTGTCTATGTAAGTACACGCATCGCTGCTGGAATGGTGCCCAGGGGATATGGACTTGCCAGGAGCAACAGCAGCATCACCAGGGGCAGCAATGGCAGCGGCAGCTCGGCAGCGGCAGCTCAGCAGCAGCAACAGCAACAGCAGCAGGAGCGGCACCAATGGCAGCTCAGCAGTGAGGTGTTGTCACTGCGGCACTGGGTGCGAGCACAGAGCATCAGGCGGGTGTACCGTACTTTGTCACGACAAAGTGGCTCGGACACGCCTGCAACAATCATCAATTGCATCAACTCAGAAAGCTTCGGTGGGACGCTGGTTGCAGAACTCAAGGGACCATGGCCAGCTCACTGGGGACAGGGACATGTCAAACGTCGCCAATTAGAGCTGGTGGCCCCATCAATCGCAGGGCAGCAGTCCGCGTTGCGCCGGTGCTGCGCACTGACCCGATCTGGAGAACTGTGGCGCGCTCCGCCCCTGTTTGGGACGAATCTATGACGCTTGCCGACCTCAAATCACAGCTAGACCATGCAGTCGAGGCGGAAGACTACGACCTGGCCGCACGTATCCGCGACGCTCTGCAGTG
Source organism: Monoraphidium neglectum (assembly GCF_000611645.1). Taxonomy (NCBI): domain Eukaryota; kingdom Viridiplantae; phylum Chlorophyta; class Chlorophyceae; order Sphaeropleales; family Selenastraceae; genus Monoraphidium; species Monoraphidium neglectum. The sequence goes on from NW_014012236.1 coordinate 7,214, forward strand.
CGTGTGCAGCATCCGCTGCGACGCCGTCGCTGAATGGATGCCCCAGCGTGTTCGTGCGTGGGAATGGCCAGCATGCCGGCATGTGCATCTAGACTGATTTGAGCTCGCAAGCGACCGCTGCCGCGCCGTCACCGTGGACGCCCGTGTGCGTGTGTGTCCCAAGCAGTCGCCTGCACCCAAATCTGCAGGCAGAAGCAAAGTGACGCTCGGCTGGCTGTGGAGGACGCCAACAAGCGTTTCTACGACGCGTTCGCATCTGGGCGCATAGAGGTTCGCTGCCGCTGACGGCGCGGCGTGCGACGCCACGCTGCGCGTGCTGTGCTCTGCTGCGCTGTGCTCTGCTGTGCTGTTCTGCGTTGGACGGCAGGGCAAGCCAGGTGTTTTCAGCGATTTTCTTCGCAAACCTGGCATTCCTGACTGGCTGTTGCGGTCTTGTCTGACGCCTGCTTGCCACAGGAGATGAGCAAGGTGTGGGGCAAGGGCGACTACGTGCAGACCATCCACCCGGGGGCTGGCGTCATCTCCGGGCGCGAGCAGGTGCGCGCGACGCCACCACCCTCGCCCCTGTCCACTGCGGCGGCCGGGCCTGTGCCTGCAGCCCAGCTCAAGAAGCCACGCTTCCCCAGCGGCATTCCTTGCTCTCCCCTTGCTGCTCTGCCGCAATCCGGCACCACCCCAGTCTTGTCGCCGCCAGCAGCTGCGGCCCCTGATTTCAAACCCCCATCGTACCTTGTTTCTCGTCCTTCACAACAACACCGACCAACCGACCGACCATTAAACCGCTTGTATCCGACCAACCAATGTGTGTGGCGCCGCCCCAGGTGATGGAGAGCTGGCGCTCCATCCTGCGGGGCGTGCGGCCGCGCGCCTTCCGCATCACCGTGGAGGACGTGCGGGTCTTCGCCAGCGACAGCAGCGGATTTGTGACGTGCACCGAGGTGGTGGACGCGGACGATAGTGAGGGCAGGTGGGCAGGGGTCAGGGGGCAAGGCGGGGCGGTGTTCAGAAGCAGTGGCGGAGTGTTGGTTTTGAGATGGCACTTGTGGGTGGTGGGAGGTTGAGGGCAAGGGACCGCATGCTGACCTGGTGCGAGTGCATCGTTGGTGGCGTGAGTGCTGCGTCTGTGGGTTGCTGTTGGGCCGCCGTTCTCGGCGCTGCGGCGCGGCGGTGGAGAGGGCGGCGGCGCAATTGTTGTTGGACACACCAGCAGCAAGTTTGCCAGTCGCTAGTAACTCTCTGCAAAAGCATCCAAACCTGCCCCAGCCGTACAAGCAATTCAAATGTGCCCCTGGCTTAAGCTCCTGGCTCAACTTGAGCCAGGAGCACGTTTGAATTGCTTGTGCGGCTGGGCATCTCACGTTTCACGGTCACCTGCCTCCCCTTCCCACGCACTCCCCACGCCCATCCCTGCCCACACCCTCCTTCCTCAACCAACCCCCTTCGCCCCCACACTCACCCAAAAACAGGACCATCGCCACCAACGTATTTGAAAAGCAGAACGGGAAATGGGTCATCACGCACCACCATGGGTCTCCCCTGATGCGCTTCAGGTAGCTGTGGCCTCATCTTCGGCGGCATGGACCCCTTTGAGCCTGGCGGCAGCCCTGTTGCGGCTCTGTGGCAGCTTGGGTGGCAGCTTCCATGCGCATTCCACCCTGTGCACGTCCACCAGTGTTTTGTCCAGAGAGATTGACGTTTTTTGTCACGGTATGTGCGCCTGATGTCAGTGCACAGTCCCATGCTTGTTTGTTTTTCTCCTACTCAACATCAAGGTACTTCGTCCCACCACACAATTCAGCACAGCATGGAGCCTCCCCTGCATGACGGCACATGAGGTGCTCGCGCACGCGGTTGCATGCCTTTTTTACCTGGTGTGTTGTGCAGCTGCTCGCTCCGTTTCGGTTTTGTAGCTAGTCGTGTGACCCGTGACCTGGCGCTTTCACCATGTGCGTTTGGCCTGGTCACTCTCTCAGTCTGTTGCATGTGTTCGAGCATGTTTCGTGCTGCTGCTGCTGTTTTGTGGTTTGTTGATGCTGGGGCCGTTGTTGGCGCAAAAGCAGGTGTGGTTTTGACACGCAGAAGTGTCGAATCAATCTTGGAATGCATCTCCATTGGAACCACCCCCCGTGCTGACTCAGTAGCATGTTTGCCTCGTGCCCTGTCGGAATCGGCCAGTCCTTGTGTAACGTTCAACACGCCTCTGGACCTCTAGAGCACTGTGCAGCCGTGTTGGGACCCTTGGTTGTTTAGAGGGTGCCCCCGCTGGGTCGACCACAGCCAACAAGCTGGAGAGGGCGCATACTGTGAGCTGGCGTTCCGCCTGGAGCGACTCAGCTGCCCCAGGTGGAGAAGCTGGGTCACAGACAGTAGGGCTTCCATCTGCACGCCGGCAGCCAGGTCACCACCAATGATGCGCTTGGCGCCGCAACAGCTTGATCCACTGAATGCAGTAGGTTTGACATGCCTCTCCAGCAGCAGCATCTTCGCGGCCCGCTGGCGTGCCAGTGACTGCTGCATTTTACAAAGGACCCATTTCATTTGTGCACCTTCTTATCGCCATATCTCTTTTGATCATGACAAGGATCGCTCTCAAAACACGAGTGGTTGGCAAACAACAATGGTTTGACATATATTCATAAACTTTCCCAACGTTCTTGTGAAAGAGGTCACTAGAGCCCCGCCGCGCCTGGCTGGGTAAAACCCCAGCAGGTGCACCCCACCTCAGCGTCCCCCTGCTCAGCACCTCTCGGTCTGTGCGCCCTGCGTTGAAATCTGAATGTCCCGCTCATTCTGAAGCGTGAGTGCAGAAAAGGCCCAGTGTGGAACACGCACAAAGCGGTGAATGGGGCCATACTTTTGGGGTATGTGGCAGTAAGAATCTGAGTTTTTTGCAGACAGAAATTGCAGAAACGTCCGCTGCATATGTTTGTCCAGGCCACATTTATTTGTGCTTATTCTTCCAGGCAAGGACACTGCATTGCAGCAAATCGTGGAGCACATCTTCTGTGCCTCCGGTTTCTGCTGTAGGGCTCTTCTCATCCATCCACCCCCTCATGTCCAGCCGCTCGAGCCCAGAGCCCTCCAGCCCGCGTCGCCCGCAGCGGCGCCCTCACAGCCAGCTGGGGGCGGCATTGCAGGCGGCGCGCTGGCTGGGCGGCACCTGCGGCTGAACCTTGATGCCCGCGATGCCGCGCTTAAGCTCGCGCGCCAACTCGTACACGATCAACTGCGGGTGCGCGGTTGATGGTTAGGGTTTTGAAGGGCACGGCCACCCTTTGCAAGCGGCGTGCATGCGGCTCTATCTGGTGCCTGGGTGGTACCGCCAGTGTAGCTGGGTGGGAGGGGCGCGGAGCAGGGTGTTTGCAAGCTGAACATCCTCCCAGAACTGCTGCTAACGGTGTGTGCCGCAGCCAATGGCTCGATGTGCGGGGCCATTGCTCTCCGTTGTCTGCCGTACTCGGCACCCTTCTGGCCCCACAGCGGCAGAGCGACAGCCTCATCAGCACATCCCACGGCCAGGTCGACGTATCCCACCTCAGGGAGCCCGAGCCCGCAGTAGTGGAGGCAGTCTGGGAGGATTGGTGAGGGCAGCAGTCAGGAAAAGGGCATACTGTAGCAAGGCGGAGCCTCACGGAACGGTTGGGATGATTTGCAAAGGCGGCCTTGGGGGGTAGTTGAGGTCAACACCCAGCCATCCCGATCTGCCTTGCCCGTCATCATCCGGCCACAAGCCTACTGTTGCCTGCAATACAACCCTTACTGCCAGCTGGACCGGCGTGCCAGACACCCTCTCCTCCAGCCGGCGGCCTCTGCCACCGACCCTGGGCTTGTGAACGCGCCAGATCAGATCAAGGCACCCACCTAGCTCCGAAGTCGCCCGTGTGGCCGGGTGCGCGACGTGCAGTGGAACGCTGTAGGCGTAGCCCCCCAGGACGGGCAGCCCGTACTGCGACAGGATGTCCCTCGCGGGTGCGTTGAGGACGCCGCCGCGCGCCATGAGGGCGGCGGCGGCAGAGCGGGCGTTGGCGTTGACAAACAGCTCGCCGGATGTGTAGTTCAACCCCCAGCCTGGAGGCGCGGGTGAGGGTCCAGGAGAGGGCGCGCAATGTGCAATGTCTTCGTTGAGGTGTTCCAGGTGGGACATGGGGATGTGTCTAAATCGGGGGACGTGAGGTCCTTAAGTAGGGGGCGAAATGGCCTTCCTGCACAGCAGCGCAAGGAAAGGAAGTGGCGGCCCAGCCAGCCAGTCTTGCTGCTGTGTGTTTGCCTCACCCCTTCATCTACTTTAATATGTCTTCGTGCGCTCACCACTGGGTGCTGCTCGGCATATCTTTTTGCTCGTGTCCTTGTCGTGAGTCATGGGGGTCTCTCTGTACATCACGTGGGGCCACTTGCCTTTTGTCTTCTGTATATGGTTTGAGAGGGCAAGCAAGACTTCAGCGCTAGGGTGAGAGACGGTTAGGATGGCAGCAATAGTGGCACTTGGTTGATGTTGGGTAGCGACAAGGCTGCGGCAGCGGGATGGGGGCAGGATCAGGTGGGCTGTGCGCTGAGTGGTCTGGGGCTGATGATGTCACCCGCATCGGCCGCCCACCTGGTAATCCTCCCCAAGGGCCTTGACCGCCGCCTTGAACTTGTCCAGCCCCGCGGGGCCCTCCAGCATGTGCCAGGTGCCAAACCTGGGTCGATGCCCGTGCCATCGGGTTGCGTGGCAAGCAATAAATCAGGTGGGACTGTGCTGCACAGTGTCGGGAACCTCGCCCATGCACACACGCCTGCGGCATGCAGCCGACAAACAGCACAAACAGCGGTGTGTGATCGCACGTGCCTTGATTACTTCTTTAGAAGTTTTGATCAGCATTGTGAACGGATCACAACGCAATTGCCACCCACTGGATTACGAAAATGTCGCTGGGCTTGGCCATGCCCTTGTCCCGGAGCAGGTTTAGGACGCCGCCACCGCCCACCTGCAAGGGTGATGAATGCCGAAATCATAGAAGACAGTGCGCATAACATCCGGCAGGACAATGGGGGCTTTGAAGCCGGTTTTGCACGCCAGTGATATGAGTTGTTTACCTCCTGCTGGCCAAGGTGGAATTATTGGACAGCTAGACCCCCTGCATTGCCTGTATATTGCCCCACTCCCCCGGGGTCCACTTGCATGCCATAACCCTCCTTTCGTGAAGGAAACAGCAGCGTTGCTTCCACACCTGGGGGTTGTTGAGCAGGCTTGACCCCAGCACTGACTGGACGCGGCACACCCTGGTATTGCCCATCAGGTGCAAGCACTTGCTCTGTCCGGGCATCCAGGGGAGTTTGTCGATCTGACGGACTAATCCCTCATCAAACGACACCTGATGTAGTGACGGATGGATTTGGGGACATTGGGTGCTGGTGCTGTTGGTGAGATGCGGGGTACCCAAGACAAATGCTTGCTATGGTGGGCAGTACACGTGCCATTGCTTGCCCTGGTCTTCACCACACCTCGCCATCCCACCTTGCAGTCCTTGCCGTCCCAAAAGTCAAACATGAAGCACTGCAGCGCCTTGAACAGCTGCTTGGTGTGGGAGTCTCTGCAAGCATGTTAAGCATGGCCTTGCATATAAAGAGGCAGGTTCGAGTAATACCTCGCCCGGAGGATCGCGCTGCTGTGGGGGTGTAAGCTCATCGACATCACACAATTGTGTGCCAGAGTGCTGCTTTTCTGCATGTGCACCAACCGCCATCGCCATCAGGAGCCACGAGCTACCCATCTCCCGTGGCGCCGCACCCTATCAGCCAGAGGGTGCGGCCGCGGAGGTAGGGCCACAAGTCGCAAGGGGACGCCCGCAAGGCGGCGCCGGCGTGCAGCTTCTTGGCGAGCTCCATGCCCGCGGCCCGCTGCTCGTCGTTGCACACTGCAAAGGTCTGGGACGAGGTGAGCATCTTGCATTCCTCGGCCCTGCGGGATGTGTTGGTTTGTGCTGTAAATATGGCGCGTTGGCGGCTTTGTAGACGTGCGGTTGCGGTACCAGGGCCCTCTGAACTCAGCGGTGTGTGTGCCGCGCTGTCCGCATGCGCTGCACGGCGCGGTTGTGCCGCAGTGCCTTCGCGCTGGTGCTTGCGATGCATCGGGGTTGTTGCGTTTGCTACCGCTCTCACCAGTAGCCGCTGCGCGGACAGGGCTGGCCGCTTGCGTCGCGGCACACTTCATTGTTCAGCACGCCGCCCATGAGCAGGCCTCCCGTCCGCGCGTTGCTGTTCGGGTACTGCAGAGGGCAGTCTGCGGCATTTGCAGCACTCATAATAGTCACCAAAGCAACTACGAATGCCCAGCGGGCCCCATCTCGCAGCATCGCGGCCAGGACCGCGCGGCTAGTACAATATACTCGCCGCTTCCGAAAAGAACGCTGACATCAGAAGCTTTGATAAAAGCATTCAAAAATCAAAGATATGCATGGTGGTGTCGAGGGTGGGTGGGGTGTCTGCAGCAGTCACCCATGTGGTCGCTGCTGGGCGTAGCTCGATAGCTGCGGCATGGCATATGCTGGACGTCCTGCTGCATCGGGGGCCTTGCAGCCGTGGAGGTCAGCCCTACTGCACAATACTTTGATACATCGTTTGTTTAAGCACTCGCTTGCACTCACGCGTGTGTGCATGTGCGTGCGTGCATGTGTGGGTCCTGCATGGTGTGTGTGTGTGTGATGACTCCTGCTGTAATCACCCTCCCTTGGAACACCAATTGTCAGGCAGTGTGACATTTTCAGGTGACCAGATTATAACGGTCACAGCAGCCCGTTGTTACAAGCGATTGCGGCCGCGTCCAACGCCCGCGTGCATGGAGCTGCATGCACTCGACACACGATGCACCCGACCCTGTACACATGCGCCCACAACGCACCGAAATAAGACTGCACATAAGCGCCCAACACGTGCTAATGCCCACGCGCAGGCACCGCCTCCACCGCCGCACCGGCAGGGCGCGGCCAGCAACACACAAACCATCAAGGGGGCACCGCTGGCTGGATTTGTACGCGTCGATACACCAGCGGGCGCCGAAGTGTTGTAGCAGCGAGCTGCCATCCACCCGACTGCAGAGGCGCAGCCACAAAGCAGGTAAGCAGTGACGCCCATTGGGCCTGCACTCAGATCTTTGATCTCAGATCAGGCGAGAAAGACCTTGCCCTCCTTGGCGGCGGCATAGTTGGCCGCGGCCTGGGTGGCGGGAAGCAGGGGGGTTGACACGAGGGGTTGGGTGTGTGCAAAAGGGCCAACACGGCTTTGACACAAGTGGACTTGCCACTTCAAGTGAGCCAGAGGGCGTATTGCGATGATAGTCCCCTGTACAGCACCCAGGGAACGGTGGCGCAAGCACATGCACTGATGCACTCACCAAGGCGAGCGCGCCCCCCCCCCCACACACACATCCAT